>NW_010244551.1:91620-176816 GCF_000690775.1 Eurypyga helias | reverse complement strand
TAGGGAAGTGTAGGCAAAGTGAGCAAGACTGGAGACATAAAATAGCTTGAGGGTTGATTTTTCCTATTGTACTTTCTCAGATGAAGCTGGTGCACTTTCAGGTACTCTTTTACATACACATCCCATGCTCCAGCATGTTAAATTTGGTTCCTTCCTATGCCTCAAGCCCTTGGAACTGCTCTGAATTTACACCAGGTTAGGCTTAAAGTAGATACGAAACTTGGCGAGCTGTGCAGGCAGGAATTGGCTTTGCGGAGGCCGGGCGCGACTGCAGATCTGTGTGCTTCTGCCATTCTGTGTATCTAGTCAGAGGAGATTTAAAGAGGGGTTAGAAAAAAAATAGCAGTCATGGTGTGATGCAGTGTTTTGGCACCACTGAGTTATTCTGCTTAATAGTTTGGAGATGATTTAATCTCTGAGATAATTAAATTGAAGGTGTCATTTCAAAAGATAACAATGTCTGTATGAGCTCTGTTAGGTTTGGCATAAGCTTCAGCTTGTTTTGTAGGGATTGGGGGATTTTCTTGTGTGGAACATGGGGGAGGAAAGGCAGGGCTAGTTTGATGGTATTTATTTCCACCCTTTCTTGCTATAAAATAAACTGACATAATGCAGAGCAAGAAAGCAGCCCCTGTGACCTCAAGAGAGTGAGAGCAAGATACTCCCCTGGACTTTCACGTAGCTTCTGACAATGAAACCTCTTAGATCAAGTCCCATCTTCATGTGTCCACTCCTGTGACCTGCCAAGGGAGAGAAATCGGTCTGTGAAACAGCCCAGGATGTCAGGAGGAGGCAGCAGGCACTGCGAGCTCTGCAGGGGCTGTTCTTATGGGTGTGTGATCCCGGTGTCCTGTGCCACTCTCCTAGAGCTGCTGGGCTCCCAGCAGGGTCCCCTCCTCTCCACTGCCACTGGAAAGTCTTCGTACCTGCAGCCAACATGGTTTGCGACTTGCTCGGGGCCTTTCCTCAAAGAGGAGAAACAGCAGTGTCTGACTGGCACGTCCCTGCTAACCCCAAAAGAGTAAGCTCCCCGACCAGTGCTGGGCAAAACTTGGTTTGTCTTCCCTGCAGGGACGTGCTAATCCTCGTGCTTTGGGTACAGGTCTCCTCCAGAACTACATGTGATGTGGTGGAGTTGCCCAGCCAAAGTTTAACACTTAGCCTTCTGGTATGTGACCTACAGGTGACTGGAGCCCATGTTCCAGAAATTAGGTCCCAGCCTGCTCCTATAGACCCTGTTGCATGGGTAGAGGGAGCCAGCCTGCAGTTTTTCAGCCAAAACCTCTGAGTTGGCAGGGAGCCCGCAGTTATGTGCATTGGCGCTCTGCTCCAGCCTTGCGGTGCCCCAAAACCTGCCTGTTACACAGGGTATAGCGGGAGGGAACAGACGACTGAGGCAGGAGCTCTTCCAGCAGTTAAGATCTCCCCTGACTGACCTTAAAGATGCTCCCTCAGCCCGTGCCCTACTCAGCAGTGGGCTCGTGCAGCGATAGCATGGTAGGAGACTTCCTTCTCTTTGTACACTCTGTTGTTAGTAATATTTTACTGAGTTGCTGGATGCTGTGTTTTGTTCTCTTGGTCTCGCTGCTCTGCTGCTGCCAGTTTAACATCAGCTGAGAGAGCCTTTTGTGTTTGAGGGTCAGTGTGAGAGGTGTGTGTGTGTATTTTTTTCACTTTAGCTCCAATGTGGAAAGAAAAGTCATGGCTGGGCATTAGAGTGCTGTGGCTTGTGATATGCACTGATTTATGTAGAAGTTGGCAGGGAAATTTTTTTTCCTTACTGGCAGGAGACATGAGGGGGCATGAGACCCCCTTCTGGTGAATTACTTAGAAAAACAGCCAACATTTAAAATTACAGGTTTGGAATTGAACTATAAATTCTGGTGAAGTAAAAGATCCATGAATAATATGTCTTTAGGCTGAAATATAATTTGTTTGTATGTTTTAAGCTGTAGAAAGGAAACAGGATATAATTCCTATTATAACGTACATATTTTTTCCTAAACCAGGAACCAGCTGTCCAGTGGAAAGTTTGTGTTTGCTCCTTAATGTTTTTAGTGTTTGGTTGTTTTGGGGTCTTTTTCCAGTGCTACGTGGAGCTTTAATCTCTCATGGTTCATCTGGTTGGATACGTTGCTTTGAATTTGGGATTGCATGTCCCCTGCAGTGTAACTCATCTTGTCAGCATGAGCATCTCATCAGTTGCAACAGACCTAACACAACATCCAGCAATCAAGTGCAAGTTTCTCTGTTTCTGCTGATTAGTATATTGAGAATTATCAAATCAGATAAAAGCTGTCTTTAAAAAAAGTGCTGCTCCTGTTTGTGCTAACAGCTCAAATCTGACCTAACTGTTTTGTGATTTGGAAAAGTCTGATGAAACACAAGGAGATATTTTTATGAGGGAATTTTGCATTTCTCTCATTGTGTTGGACTTAAAAGTAATCATAGAGCAGGGTTTTTTTTGGGGTGTGTGTTGTTTGGGCTTTTTTAATCAGGGGCCATGTTGTGATTTTGCTCTTGCCAGTGGAAATTGGCTGAGCTGGATCAAAGTTGTTGAATTCAATCCTATTTGAGATGGAAATTGCTACAGATCCCTTCCGCAGAAAGGTGTAAGCCACTCCTGGTGGGACTTGTCCTTACATCAAGCAGAGGTGGATGCCAGCAGAGGAATTTGGAGTTACCTGATTTTCTTTTATCATCATCTGTCTCCTCATTGAGATGATGATGACATTGTGGCAGTACTTTCTTATCTCACAGCAGGTAATCCTGGAAGGCAAATGATTACTGTAAACTATTTTCTTTAGTGTTACTCCAGTTTAACGTGTGGGGTCATATTTTGCTCTTAAAGTTACTTTGTGTCTGGTTTGGGAGGCTTATACATATGCGACTTGATTTCAGCGGAGTTGTTGGCTCCAAACTGGTGCATTTTATGACTGAATTGGGTCTCACTGACAAAGTGGTCCTGAAAGGACCTGAGCTTCCTGTAGGTCTTAATGACCTTGCTAAATTGCTCTGAATTCAGCCTCAGAGAGGTTTAGAGCTTAGTCAGAATGAAAAAGATGAGAGCTAGGCACTGACTGTTGTCATGCAAAGAAAAGCACCTCTCCAAGAGCTGGTAATACTTTTTTTTTTTTAAGATGTGTCCAACAGGCGAAGCCTTGCATAGATCATGCAGAAGGATAAGTTAGAAAGCAACTTGTTTTCCCTAATTTAGAACGCAGTGCCAGCTTTAGATGCCCTGGTGTTGAGGCAGTTGTTGAGGGCTGATGGGCATGATCCCATGGCTGATTGATATAATCTAGGGGCCGTGTGTCCTTCTGGAGCAGGTGGAGGACAGGTAGGGTGCTCAGTATGAAGTGGCATGCGATGCCTGTGTTTAGGTGGCTGAATGGCACCCTTAGGTGTGCGTTTTATGGTTGGATATAAGCAGAAATGAATGTGAAGAGTACAAGTAACAGGCTGAGTTGGCTTGGCAGAGGGTGATACTTTCCAGGTACCTTGTTTCCCACTCAGCAGACCCCATGTGCTGCATGTGGTAATGGAGGACAGGGTTGTTTTTGGGCACCGTGTCTTCCCTCTGGTTCCATGCCGCCGATGCGCTGAGGTCAGACGTGTTGTGAGGGCACTGTGCTGCAAAGCAGCAGGGCCAGCAGCGAGCTGGAGATGAGGGTGTGATACCGAAGGGTCAGGATGAGAGGTGTGATGAAGCTGCCTCTGCTAATCCTCTGGAAATGCCTGCTGAGGGATGGAAGTGCAAATGAGAGTGATTTAGCAGGTTATTTTGGGAGTAGGACAGGGGACAGGAATGAAATGAGATTTCAAACCATGCTAACAATTTTAGGGTTGGGGAAGAAAGCTCATTTCTCTTGTTTTAAAATGTTCTCACAAAAAAGAAAATAGTATTACCTGGTTTGAAGTCTCAATATAGACAGTTTTTAGTTTTAACTCAGATTTATATTTAATCGCTTCATGCATGCATGAGTTGAGGATTTTTACACATCTTTGGGCCACTGATAGTCTTTTCTTTAGCTTGAGATGTTCCAAGTTAATGTGATACTACACCCCACACCCAGGACTAAAAATAACAGTATTGATGCATTTAAAATTCTAACTGTTGAATTTTGAGGAGTTGTCTAGATAATCTGCATCAATTTAAGATATTAACTTGAAGAACATGAATTAAACTGCATTAGGTCATCATATAAACACTTAATCAGAATTGAATCAACCTTAATTTGATATTGTTTTGTAAATAACTAAAGCAGAATTATGACCACTTGCAATGGAAAAAAAAAGGTCTACATAGAGTTTGGTGTGGTTTACCTAATTCTCTTTTTAAGGTCGGACTTGATAGATAACACAGCTTTTCTGAGTTTCTCTGAGTAGATGAGCCTTTTCATTTTAAATATAGCATGAATTTATTTCTCCTGAGTAGGATCAAGTTGTTCAAACATGCTCTGTATCGACACCTGGTCCACATGAAGTCCAACAAACATACGTGTACAGTAAATACACGAACGTGGGAGGTCCTGGAGTGTTCTCGCTGCTCTCAATCAGAAGCAACTTGGCCGAAGGCAGTGGGAGAGTATTGGCATAAAGCTGGCATAAATGGAAACACCGTGGAGACCCTGTGGCTCCTGGGCTGAGACAAGAAAGAGTTAAAGAGCTCCTGTCCAGCAGAGTAAGTGCAGGAGCTGCCATTTGGTGTTGACAGACAGGGAGTCACTTGCTGCCTGCAGCTTCTATCAATTTCCACTCCGTTGTCAGCAGGTTGTAAATAAAATAGCTGCTGCGCTGCTCCTTCTGCTGGCTCTGGGACTGCGGCTGCCTCTGAACGAGAGCACAGGTCTGATTGATAATGAGGAGGCCTGATTGCGCCTCCAGCCCCATCGGTCAGGGGAAGGGAGACGTCCGGCTCTCGCCCAGCTGTGGCCTGGATGGCTTTGAGAGGTGGGAGAAAGCGGGATAGGAAGGGTTTCAGTTAGGTTGCTGCTTCACCCCAAGGAAACACACTGCTGCGTGATGCAAACTGGGCTTGATTTTGTGGCAGCTCAGAGAGAAATAGGATTAAAAATAAATGGAGGAATTAATCTTTTCAAAAAGAAAAATGGAAGAAGAGGGAAAGGGTCCAGCTAGGCATTAAAACTTGGTCAAGCTTAAGGTTGCTGTCTGCTCAGAGTTCCTCAGAAGACATCCACAGAGGTACTTTATATATTTTTGGATATACGGTGGCCCAGCACTGCTAACAATCCATGAAATGGAAGTCCCTGGGTTCTGCTTTGTGGCTCTGCAACCAGCTCCTGCATGCAATGTGGACCAGATGACTCAGGCCAGCTCTTCAAAAGCAGTGAATAAATTTTGGGTTGTCTGGTTTGGGAGTTGCCAAATCCAAGCAGCTTCCGCTGGTGGTTTGGGGTAGGGAGAGCCTTAAACAACCAACCATCCCCCACCTCCCGTTGCTGCTGCTGCTCAGACATCCCCAGTGAAGACACCCAAAGTCTGCACTTCTCAAGTACATTTTCCACTCTAGAAAATGTTAACTTTCATCTTTGTCTGTCTGTTCCTTCAGCTGGAAAATAGCAATGTTACAACCAATTGCTTGTCCCCGATAGTTGCTGCAGGGATAAATCCTGTTTGCAGCGTTAGTTGCCTCAAAGGAAACTTAGTGGTGAGGCAAACTTCATAAATCTGGCGCCAGGACTTTCATGATGGCCCTTTCTCTATGGGAGGCGAAGGTGCTGTGTGACTATCTGTTTTGAACTTCAGAGCATTTCTTGTCAGGCTCCTGCAAGTCTTACCCTCTCTGAACATGGGTGTTCCCATTCTCCAGTTTGTTTTTTTCCACATCCGTGCAGTCTTCTGGAACAGCCCTGTTCCCCAGGGGAGGCTGTGTAGGGAGTATTGAATTTGAGCAGTATGGTGTTCATCCCAAGGAAATGGGAATTGGAGGTCACTCCAAAGCAGTAACCCCGGGAGGATGCTGGCAAAGATACAGCAGGGACTATGGGTTTGAATGGCAGCTGTAAACCCCAAGTCTCTGCAGCGAGGCAGAAAGCTTTAGCTTATGTTGAATGGGCATTTTTATTTGCATCTGTGGCCGTGATAAATGCCTGGGCTGTTCTTGTCTCCCCCTGCCTGGGGGACAGAGCATTTGGGTCTGTAACTTTAGCTGCTCGGCGTCTGGTTTGTTACACTCATCCTCCAGAAGGGAACTCAGCGGTAAGCTTTCCAGGTCTGTCTGCAGTTCATCTGCTTCAGTCCTACTGGCATTTTTGATGGGAATTTTACGACTTTTCTTGTAAGTTTGGTACACATTTTGTTTTCCTTGGAGCCAGTATTGGCTCCTCTTGCCTTTCTTTTGGAAACTCCGGTGATCAATGCCTTTGGTTGTGGGAACTCTTGCAGAGAAGAAAGTTCTGTCATCATTTATGGGGGTACAGGAAAAACAGATGAAGCAGTGTAATATATGCCAAATATTATCCTCAGAACTGCCCTTATCTGATATCTACAGCTGTGCTTGCTTAATGTTAATATTATTTTGCTTAGCTGGACCTTTCTTTAGAGAAAGTTTACAAAAAAAGAATCAGTCCTCTGAAATCAGGCATCTTTGTTTGGCAAGCAGGATTATCTGTGCTGATATCTGTATGTGTGATTCACTTCTCTTGCATCAGGACTGGATCTTTAATACTCATTGCTTGTGCCTTCCACAGTCACCTACTGATGGAAAGGAGCCGTTACGGTTTCAGAAGTTAACTGGATGCTTTTTGCTGGTCAGCTTTTATCATATACATCACCTTTATTTTCAGTCTGGCCCTGCTCTACCATGCAGACTGGCAGCTTGGGTGGGCTCTTGAAAAAGGTGGTAATTCCCGGATAGTGTGAACCAGAGGGACAGATTCTCCTTTTGTACAAGTGTCACACCTTTCATGATGTTTGTGCTGACTGAGGCTACGTGACCATCTGCACCTGAGCCTGTTAAGTCATCTGAGCAATTAGTCCAAGGCTCATTCATCAACCATTGAATACTCATGCTTATTTTTGGATCTCTCTCATAATAGTGGCTGGTCTTCACAAAGGGAGTACGATATAAATGCCAAAGCAGGTAAATTAAATAAGCAACAGTAAAAGTTTTTATATTCCCCCAGTAACTTTTGTAACCAAACAAGCTTATTTTGAAGACAATGTATGTGCATTCAGCCTTTTAATGGAATCTGTTGTTCTGTCTGCTAATGCAGACTAATACTTCATCTGTAATTTCTACTGCAGCATTGTTATGACCCAAGGCAAGACATCCATCCCTCTTGCAAAAGAATTGTAATCCAAGCCCTGATCATTTGTGATAGTGATGATAATACGGAGCTTTTAAAGACCTTACCGCAGGAAACCAATAGTTGCAACAACGTTTTTAATGGGCGTGAAAGTCCCTTGTTACCTTACCTGACTGCATGAGTAAGTTTAAATCAGAGTAAGGACCAGAGTCTCTTAAACACAGCCCCAGATTCAAGAGGTTTCTTCCTTTTTTTTTTTTTTTTTTTTAAAGTGAAAAGCTTAAATAATTTCCCCAGAAAGCCAGTTTGTAACATAAGCCTTCCCAGGGAATGATCCAACATGCAGTCTAATCATTTTATGTGACTATATAATCTACTGTTTAACAAACAAAAATACTTGCAGTACCATAGCAACTACTGCACAGTTTGGTGGCCATGGAACAGAGATCAGCTTCTTGATCCAAAGCAAACCTGCCTACTCTATACTTTAAGATATACTTTAAGGCAACCTTGTAGAATTATAAGTAAGACTTTCCAATTTCAGGCAACAAGTGGGCTCTTTTTTTTTCTTTTTTTTTTTTGGTATTGATACTGCATTCACTGGTCCAAATATGCTTCTTGCTTTGGGATAAGTAGACATTCATAATTCTGCAAGTCTTGAAGGACATGAAGGGTTCCAGTATCTTTCCAGAATGCAGGTGCACTGTAGATAGAATCAGTTTATTTGTGTGTAAAACCTGTGTGCATTGAGTTTCAGAGGAATGCCCAGCTATTGATTCCATATTTAATGTGTTAAAGTATGTTGTCAGCAGGGAAAGCTCTAGTAGGATTCCCTTTCCATGCTGTCAAAAGATATCCCTGTAGACAATAGTTTCTTTTGATGTTGAAACAAAAAGGAACTTCTATTCTGATTATGGCTGAAAAGCTTTAAGAAACTGCAGAAATGATCTTTTTTTGATAGAAGGCTAAATACCAGTGCTCCTGATTCCCCTCCTGTCTTCCGAATCTTTATTCCAGAGGTCAAGACCTCTGTAGCTAAGAGATTTTTCTGCCCCAGCCTTTCATGTGCTTTGCTGTCAGATCTGCACCATGTGGAGGAAACTGTCCTGAACCACAGCACAACTCAAAAATGCGATTTTATCGTGGCCACGTTTCATTCTCGTTTTGTGCCACCTGATGAGTGTGCCCTGGATCTATGGCTGTAAGGCTGGATCGCATCTCGCCTTTTTTCTGGAGAGTATAGTTTTCTCCTTAAGCTAGAAATACTTCTGAGCCTTCTATAATTTGTCTTGCATCTAGAGCTGGTCAGGATTTTCCCAACAGAACTGTTTTCTTCAAGAAAATGCTGACTCCACGGGATCTCCTTTTTGTTGTTGTTGTGGGAGACCTGTCAGAACTGTTGATGGGAACCAGACAGGCAAGAGTGATGTTGCTGACCAGCCTCGCGGCCGCCTGATCTCTTGGTGGGCTCTGTGGCTGCCTGGCAATGGGTGGTAAGTGATGAAACCAGGGGTGAGCTGGGCAGCTGGAAAGGCGCTGGTCAGCTGAATGCTTGATTCATCAGCTGCCCAAGAGCTGTGTGGCAGGCAAGGCCAGGAGGCTGGAGGGCATCCTGCTGGATGCAACCGTGTCATTGCGAACTCTGCAATAACAGTGTTTTCCTTTCTCCTATTGTATAACCAAACAAATATTGGCAACTTGGAATTGTCCTGGAAACCAGAATCCTTCTCTGGTCTTGTTAGCAAGGTAGGTCCAAGTAAGACGAGTGAGTCACTACTATTTACTGTATGGGAGGAACACATCAAGAACAGTCCATCTCTGGTTGGGCACCTGAATCCTTTTATGGCATTACAGCATAGTTTGCAGGTGGAAACAAAGGGAAACATTTGAGGATTTGTTAATACTCTCGTGAATATGAGTTGCCATAAAAGTCTTTGGGTAGTGACCGTGTGATCATCTGTATGGTAAATATTTTTCTTTTCCCTCTTTTCCTTTCTCTTTTCTGTTTTTCTTTCCTCTTCCTGTTACTCTGCAGACTTCTGTTTCTGCTGTCTCCTATTCTGAGTTCACAGCACCAAAGCAAGCTGTCAGCAAGCTTGCCTCAGAAGTGTGTTTTTCAGATACGTATGTGCAAAGTTTGAGGACCTTTCTGGTTCAAAAACATAAGTAAAATGTTGAGTTACCACAACCCTAAGACAATATACCATACTTCATCTAAAAGGAGTCTGTTCCACATTGCAAGGTCTCTGGGCACCCTATGTATAATGATACCCTACTAAGAAATATAACTTATTAATGAAAGTTTTGACAGAGAAGATTTCATTTTGAAAATAATGTTCCCCCAAAGCTTTTATAATAATTAGGTTTGAAATAAGGCTGTGCAGACACAGTAACTTCCAGGCTGTGTGATCAGATAGAAATCTTCTATCTTTCTTTAATCTTCTAATTTCTTTTTTTAACTTCTCTCCCTCCAAATGCACCTTCAAAAACCCCCCTCACAATTGGAACCGCCATAGATTTTATACTGGAAACTCGCAATATGGTATAACAGAGGCAAAAAAGGGAGGAGAAAGAATGGGGGAAGCTTCCTTTAAGCTTCCTTTGTCACCTTCTCATACTTTTCTTGTATGTTGTGTGTAAAACAACTTAAAATCATAACTGTATTTTTCTTTGCAACCCCAATGAACTGAGATCAAGGCCTTTCTTTGGGCAGCTCTGTCTTGCTCTTCTGCCTAATCTCTGCTCTTATACTGTGCATAGCTTGTTAATACCTGAATTATGTCAGTTCCCTGCCTTTTTATTTGCAGTAATTTAAGAAAATAAAAAAATCTTTGCATACTTCTGGACTGTATTTGTGTCTTGTGCTTAGTTTTCTTTGTTGGATTAATTATTCTGAGCTGTCAATTGGCGTTTTCCCTTTTATCCCTCAGGCCGTGACGGGGAAGGTTGCTTTTGGTGATATGCGTTTCAGTGGAGCAGCCAGTTCTGTCTATGGCAGGTCCCCATCCATCTCCTCTCCTGCTACAGCAGAGCTGCAGGTGAAGCTGGCAGGGCAGCTGTTAAAACTAATTGGGCTCAGACAAATGAAACCTTAAGACAACAGAGATCTGGGTTAGATCCTTTGGCCTCTGACTTCAGATTGTGCGTTGACTTTCAGTGTGACAGAAGAGTGGTGGTACCACTTCACCTACCCCAGTTCGAGATCACTGAAGGAGTTTGCAGACCTGTTCTTCCCTTATGTTGATCAGACACAACAGTGTTTCCCTTGCTATGGCTTGTTTGGGGCATGTGGCTGTTAATGTCACTTAAAGATTCTAGAGGAAATACTCTTAGAAGTCTATTAAGTGGTACAGGTGAATTTGCCAGTTTTGCTGCTTTGACAAATCAGCCTATGGTGATGAAAGGCATCGTTCTTGCAGGGAGAAGGGGCTGCTTGTCCAACTCCCAGAATTAAATATTATCCACATGGAGAGATTTAACTTGAAATGGCTTTGATCATCTCTTAATATACCTTGTGTAAATCTCATGTAGACATGTTTATTTTGGATTATATTAAGAGTATGGGTGGATATCTGTTATTCTTACTGCAGCTTATTCATAGAATCATGGAACAGTTTGGGTTGGAAGGGACCTTAAAGATCATCCAGTCCCACCCCCTGCCATGGGCAGGGACACCTTCCACTAGACCAGGTTGCTCCAAGCCTCATCCAGCCTGGCCTTGGACACTTCCAAGGATGGGGCATCCACAGCTTCTCTGGGCAACCTGTCCCAGTGCCTCCCCACCCTCTCTGGGAAGAACTTCTTCCTGATATCTAATCTAAACCTCCCCACTTTCAATTTAAACCTGTTACCCCTTGTCCTATCACTACAGGCCCTTGTAAAAAGTCCCCCCCAGCTTCCTTGTAGCCCCTTCAGGCACTGGAAGGTGCTGTAAGGGCTCCCCAGAGCCTTCCCTTCTCCAGGCTGAACACCCCCAACGCTCCCAGCCTGTCCCCATGCCAGAGGGGCTCCAGCCCTCGGAGCACCTTCATGGCCTCCTCTGGACTCGCTCCAACTGGTCAGTGAGTAATGAGCTACAGGTCTAGGCTAGCTGACATTTTGTACCCTCTCTGCTTGTTGCAAACATAGGGGACAATCTATTGGATGAAGCAAACATGAGAGAGTGCTAACAAATGCTGAGCCTGACTTAACGGTACTGAAAAAGCAATTTATTGAATTGTAGCAAATTAATAATTTGCCGTTTCCCTTTGACTTCCAGTCAATTACTGGCCTAAATTGTAGTGGACACAGGCACAATCTCCATACCTGCTTTAAATTGTGGCGAGTACTAGGTTTTTGGGAGATAACACCAACACTGACATATCTGGATGCTGTCCTACTGGAAAGGTGGGTTTGAGCCCGTAGGATTTGGCAGTGACATCTTGAAAAAAGTGCATTGTGCCATTGCAGCACCAGGAAGGGAAAGCTCTGCATGGCTGTATTGCAGTTAGTGTAGTTATGTGCTTTCCAGGTGAATTAGCTGCAGATATATGGAAGGCCATCTCTTTCTTAAAACGGTTTGCTGGCATAGTGCTTTCTCTTCAGACCTTTGACATTAGGGTTTATCCTATACCTTGATATGGAGTAGCATTATCTTAATTGTTCTTGGCACAGTCCAAGATAGATGCAGCATTTCAGGCTTTGGGCGGGAGGAATGAGAGCCTTTGGGGAGAACAGGGGTGTTTTTCTGTTGTCTGGCTAGTTGATTTAATTGCCTAGTGTTCAGCTGCCTGAGCGGCTGAGTTTTATTGCATGATTTGTGTTTTGAGGTTTGTCAAGAGGCCTAGATCCTTGAATCGGCATGCTTTCTTTTTTTTCCTCTTCTCTTTAGTTTTGAATAAATAAAACTAAATTATATTGAGAATTTCTGGTGTTGTATTGCTCTCAAAGCTTCTCCAAAGACTAAGCCTGCTAAGATCCCAGACAGCTAGGTGAAGAACAAGAGTCTGTCTTTCTTTTCAATGAGCAAGACAGATAAATTCAGCTTTTTAATGGTCTGCCAACGATACTGGTCACAGAGTTGGGAATAGAAACTGAGACCTTTGCTGTAGTCATCAGACCACCCTTCCAACCATATGTGCTTGTGTTTCAGTCCTCAGCCTCTTTGCAAACACTTGCAATTAGTGATCTGTGCTGTTCATGCTATCAGAGACATCTCCGTTTAATTTATTATCCTGCAAAAAAGATCTAAGCTTTGACATAGTTATACCCTGGCTGTGTTCCTTTGTGAATTATTTACGGTAGTATTTTTGGTCTTGTGTCATCCAGTTTTGGCTAAAACTATTCTTCCTCCAGTTTCCTGCCATTTATCCTTCATGAACTAAGCCAAACTTTTAGATTGTCCGATTACCACATTTCAGACGTTGTCATTAACCTCTACCTTGGAAGGAGCAGCTTTATCAAGCAGACACTGCTGAAGCTGTAGGTTTGCATATAGGTGGCAGATGAGAATTTTTTGCCTTTTCTAAAGGGATGGTGTCAGAAGCTATGTATTTTAGAAAAACTCAACTCTGCTTTTAATAATCCAAGGTTATTTTGTAACACAGGGAGGGACTTGTTTTTGAAAACGCAATTGTTTAGCTATTGATTTTGTCTGCTGTTACTTGAGTTTCTCAGTTGGACAATGAAAAATATTCCTATTTTAACTAGCTCTTACAGTAAGCACTGCTTTTCACTTCCACCAAGGAAAGTTATGTGTGGGAAGACTGCAAGGGATCATATATTTTCCTTATTTACATTGTTTCCCTTTCAATTCTCATGCTCCCGGACAGTCCTACGATCTTTGCATTGGCAAGAAAATATTGCTGATTTTGTAAAACCTAGCAGACCACTTCCCCAGGACTTACGGCTCTTCTGAACTTTAGAACAACGGCAAAAGCTTACCTGTGGAAAACTTACGTTTGAAGATAAACTGTACTATCTTCCCTCTAATTATAATGGTGAAGGAAGAACTGCTAGAGACATAAGACTAATGCATTGCCTGTAGTTGCTTTATAACCAGTGCAGCTGTAGAAAATAACCTGGTTTCTTTCTGAAGGTGAAGAGAATTAACTCTTCTGATGCCGGAGAGGTGCTTTGAGTGCAAAAGACAGCCCTTGCTAATAGGGATTTTCTGAGTATTTTTCACTCCAAATGCAGATATCATGTAGGTAGGATATGATAAGTGGGTGGTAAAGTTCTGGTTGGGGGGGGGGTTGAAAAAGGAATGAGACTCTGAAGGGTCTGATTTATGGCAGAAGGGCACCGGGGGGGACAACAAGAAGAGATCTGTGTGTATGTATGTATGTGCCTGTGTCTTCCTTCAATTTGCCCAATACCATACAAAGTAAACCTGTTTTACCTTCCTTGCACCATTTTACAGGTTGTGTGTGCGTTCGTATACTAATTCTAGTTTCTCTTCAGCATGGTAGCACTGCAGATAAGGCTGTCATGCATGTTTTCATTTCAATAGAGAATGGGAACCACCTTCCTGCAGGTTAGTTCTCATTTCTCTTTCTGCTTTCTCCGGTGCTAAAGAAGAGGCTTTGTCTGACAACAAGGTCTTTGTTTCATAGGGGTTTGTCTGCTTCTGCTGCTTAATCTGCACCTGGAGTCAAGGTATGTGATTTATGATGCTGTTTAATCCCACTCACAGCAACCCACTGGGACAACTTGAACAGTGCAGCAGAGCTCCAGGTGGGGACGATCTTTGAAAAACGGGAGAATCAATCCTCTCCTGCAAATACCCTGCGAAATACAGAAATGTGAGGACAGATAGCCCGATGGCATCAGTCCTAGGGGTTTGGCTCCTAAGATTTTCATCAGTAATAATAGTGAAGGATGCATTTTGAGAAAATGTTTGAAAATCTTTAAATGCCCAGTGTTGTCTAGAGCTTCCCTTTGTAGTATGGCTTTACCTTGAACTGTCCTTTTGGGCATAACTCTTCTCCCCTCCCCATCTCTTTAGCTTATCTCTTCCACGCAAAACTGTACAGCATGGTTACATTAAAATTACAGTAGAGATTATGAAGGAGTGTGAAGAAAAAAGATCTCTTTAGTGAAGTGGCTATGGCTTCTTGATTACTTCCATTCTATTTTGTCTTTAGGCTGTTTATTTTTGCTTTATTCAGTTAGATGTTTTATGGATATTAGCATCAATTTTCATCTTAGAGACGTGAATATTTTGGTACCAAATAGTGCTAAACTTGCATTCACATAAAAAGAAATTTTGCTCGGCTACTGACCAAGGAAATCTGGCTCGGTTGCCCTGTGTAATATCTGCAGGTTACTTTGCGGTTTGCTTTGTCTTTCTCAGTTTTTATTGCCTAAAGGTGTCATCTGCAAACTTGTTCATGGTTGAGTTTATACCAATGATACACCCAAAAAAGGAAGAGCCTTTTTAAAACTTGTCATGTAATAATCCAATCACCAGATCTCTGGAGAGAAGTTCAACACTTAAAATGAGACACTCAAAACTTGGAAGGTCAGAGGAATAAACACTGTTTAAATTGTGCCGCCTTTGCTGCTTTAGCAGAAACAGCTCTGTGGACCTCTAGTGGTCTGAGGATCAGTTTTTAACCACTGGCTTTCTGTAGAATATAGTCCTAACAAATTTCAGAAGCTGTTAAAGTTCGTAAGCCCGCTCACTATATGTAGAGCTGCTTTACTGAAGAATTGCTGGGTTCTGCTTTGGCATTTCAATGTCAAAAGCTGAGCAACGTTTGAAAAGTCAACTAAAAAAATGCTACCCAGCAAAATGGGAAAAATAGTCCACCCAGTCAAAATAAAATGCAGACATAAAGGAACAATCTAAGGTCAGATTTCCCCCCAAATTTAGGGCCTGTGTTCTCAAAAAAACATCACGCAACATTTCTCTCAGACTTGGATTTCATAGAATGTTTTTTTTTTTTCTCTGAAAAATGTTCTACCAAGAGAAATGTTTTTCCTCAACCAAGACATGTGTGTGTAATACAAAACATGGTATCCTTTACAACCCAAGCGCTCCCACATTTTGCTAGTACATTAAGAACCAGTTCAGTGAGACAGGCTGGGAGCTGTCAACTAGAACAACCACCTTTTAGAGGGAAGCAAAATCTGAAACCATACAGTGTTGTAAAAAGAAAAAAAAGTGGAAAAGGGAACGCTTTCTCAAATTCTCCGTTTTAATAATGTGAGTGGATCTGAATTATTGCTTGAAGCGTTACTTTTTCGTTGTCGAAATGCTGCTATCTCTGTTACGAGATGGTTTGTGGGCCCAGGCGGGTTGTGTGCAGGATGGGGGAGGAGTGTGGAGGCTGTGCACCGTGCAGATTGCACCTGGTCGCTGCTTTAACACAGACACAATGCTATGGAGACGCTAGGGAAAAGGGGAGCCAATCCTAGTTTATGGTACGCTGTCCCAAGCAGTTAATAAAACGGTTGCCTTTTTTTTTTTTAACTTGCAAGTTACTCTTCACAAAAGAGCATTGTATGACCACTTAGTTGTATGTACTCTTTCCTGCATTCAGTTGTCTGCTTTTCTAAACCCACATTTTATTGCAGCAGTAACTACAGAATACCCAGAGCATCAGAAATTAGATGCCTGAAAGGATAATTTTTTTTTTTTTTAAAATATGTGATTGGGCTGTGACAATCCCCACAACAAACTGTAAGGGGGAAAATTCTGGTCATCCTGTGCTTACCCAGCTGCAGCAGATAGACAGCAGACAGAAAACATAGCAGAATACACACTGGCCACACCATTCCTAACGTGCAGTCATGGCAAAGGAGAGGACTGTGAAACTGGCCCTGGACCATCCTTTCAGTCGGGAATGTGTTCATAGTAGTTATTGTAATTTTTCATAGACCTGATCATGAGTTTTCCAGCAGTTCTATAAATGGAGCTGCTGTTGGAAATAAAGGTGCAAGTTGTTCAATGTCAAGTCATGCTTCAGAGGGTTTGGAAGCAGCCCTTGTATTCAGGTTGCCAGTGTTATTTCTTACAGATACCACTTGCGCCCCTGAAAATCTTACCTCAACAGAAATAGAATATGAAGGCTCTGGACTCAGTGTCAGGTTCTCTTGCAACTTCATCAGTATTGGGTTTTCTTTCTAATTTCAAGTTTTCTGATGGATTGGATAGATTATTTTTTAAATTGCTTGGACCTGATGGGAGGTGTTTGCAGCAAAGATGGGGGACTGGCCTCTCTGATGTCCATGGGCATAGCTGTTGTTGAAGTTCTTACCTTTCAGTGTCTCTTGGGCCCAGCTGTTGGGATGAGTGGAAGGAAGCAAAGCACTGCTGCCCAAGAATTGTTTCAGCACTTTGCTCTAGATCACTGCTTGCACAGAGCCCTGGACCCCATGTTTCTATGATGTTCCTATGTCGTTCTGGCTAGCGCTGCTGCTGGCTTTGGCAAAGCCAGCTGTGATGATTGTCTTGCGCTTGAATTTTGCTCTGCGATTAGAAGAGTTCACTCTCACCTTTAGAGGCAGTGGCTTGATTCTTTTCATCCTGAAGTGCCTGAGTTTCCTGTGTAGCCATGACCGCTGCTTTTGGATATGGAGTTTGGATCTTGGCCCGTTTCTAGCTGACTAATTCAGTGTTTGTGATGTGAGTAGGCCACAATTAGTAGGCGAGAGGTTGGTGTTGGCATAAAGATGATGAGAGAGATGATAGGATGCAACTCCACATTGTCTAAAATGGAAGATAGGGATCTGATGTGCGAGCTATGGTCTTTTCCAGCAGGAAAGTGGGCCTTTGTCTTATGGGACAATGTTGCGGCACAAAGCCATCCTATATGCTTTGAGTGGGGAGCTTAACAAATGAGCTCATTTCTACTGAAACTCTAGCACTCTGAGCATATTACTACTATGGATTAATGTAACTTATTTTTGTCACTGACTGATTCATAGGGTGTTCTCTTGCAATTTGTAAAAGCACCTCGTGAATCATTTAAACAGGAATTATAAAATTAAATGCTTCTTTCCTCTTCTGACGCTAGCCCTTGGAGCCAGGCTATCTGGGGGAGGTGTGAGGGAAGGGTGTGTGACTGTGCACAGAGTGTCATGTCAGCAGTTTCTCCTCTGCTTATTTCAGATCAGAGCTTGGGGGACATTAGGATGTCAAGGAACCCTCTAGTTTTGCCTAGTACACTCATGTTGCAAAGAGGGTTGACTCTCACTCCACAGCTTTGGGTTGGTTGGGGTGGATACAGCACTACACCCATTTTATGTGGCCGTCTCTGTTGTATGTTTATGATCTGTTGCTACTCATTGGGTTACAGCAGTCTCCAGTCAAACTGAAGACAGCCTGCAGCCAAATTGCTCAAACAGACGCCAGCTTTATACGGTCAGGTTTGGGTGTCAGGCTTTAGCAGATAACCCGAAGCACAGCCACCCCGTTCTGTGGACAGTGTAAACAGCCTGTGGGCAGCTCAGCCTGCCCAAACCACCCAGCCTACAGACAGACAAGCGTTATCTATTCCTCGTGTCTGTCTGCAAAACTCCCTGTTGATTGCCATCACACTACCGCGTTAAGATCAGATAACTGCTCCTCCATGAGCTGTTCTTCTTTCACCTTTGGAGACAGTATGGCTGGAATTGTTGGCTCTCATTCTTCTTTCCTCCCCCTCTCTCCTGCCTCCTCTTGTAGTCCAGTGGCTGATCTGTCTGTGCCCCAAAGTGCTTGAGCCAGTTGATATTTTTAACTTGGCTACCACCCTGAAATTTTGGAATGGTGCTTTGGGCCTGGGTTAGGTGACGTGCTAAGTATCCCTGGAAACATATGGAATCATCCCAATCCCAGAGAGTACTTCTACTGTTCTTGTTCTGAAAGGTGGCTATTTCATCAAATTATCTGAGACCTAAAAGGATGGTTACCTTCTAGCAGGTGGGCAATTAAACATTGCTAACTCCTAAGAGAGCCAGAACAATTCTACAATGTGATGTCAAAAATACATTGTCTGAGAGAATTTCATTCACCAGCCAGAAACAGTGGATTGTCTTTACCTTTAGTGTACCCTTTTGCAAAGGGACTAAGGAGAGTGAAAACATCAGCTGTTCTTTAATTAGCATATTCCTCAATTTGCAGGGTTTCCTCTTTTTTTAAATGGCTATACTGTAGCTTTAAAACCCCAGAATACTATAAACATATTGCGAGCATATGCTCTCCATGCAGAAAACCACAAAACAATAAACCTAATGTTGAAAACCACATTAAAACAAGGAAAAATCACTTTGCTAATGTTTTGTTTCATACAATTTTTTTAAGACTTGGAATGGAGTTGAGTCCGTTTTCTTGGCTGCTAATCAAAGAGCTGGCATGCTTCATATAGGAAAAATGTAAACTTCGGAGGGCCAAACTCCTTTTACTTTCAATGCCCCTTTCAGGCGGTGGTTTTTACGGGTTAACAAATGTCAGCCAATACTTCTCTGACAGGGACAATCAGTACGTGGGTATCTGAGAGTAGCTGACTTCCCTTCGGGGGACCTGGAATCATTTAGATCTTGTTAGCTCAGTGATTAGGGTTGTTGAGTTTTCAGTGTGTCACCATTTTTGTAACCTGTTAAGGAAATAAACAATATTTACAAAGGGAAATAAATGAATGTGAATTCCTCAGTTAATTGCATTCATGTCTTCCTAAATCAAGATGCTTTATTTGGATTTGCTGGAGGGCTACAATTCTTGTCAAAGGCTGATTGATTTGGACTTTTCTGTGCCTTCATCTGGATCTGATTCCCTCTTGGAAAGTCGACTGACAACAAAAACATCTGATAAAAGGGCTTTTCACTTGGAGCCCTTTGCAACTGTAATTGCAAATTATCAGGCTGAATTAAGATAGGGAAAATTATTAGTAAAAAGGTACTTGGCTGAATAAGTTCCATACATCGTAATTTTATCTAAGAATCTTCTGACTGCTTTCCCATTACAGCCTATGATTATTCAGAAGCATACGCCTGTGGGTCTCAAACTCAATTATATGATCTCCTTTGTCCATGTGATCATCTCTTGTTTTAGCATTTATAATAAGCCTTTTGAAGTTTTATGAAACTCAGAGGCCAGGGTGGAATGCTGATCACACATGCTACGCACTGACTGGACTGTCTGCAGTGGGGGGTGAGTGTGCTTATGTGCACAAGGAACTAGGAAAGGCCACAGGAGAGTTGGCTTCATAGTTAGGACAAAGACAAGGATCTCTTTAATGTCCTGTTGGAACAAACCTGTGGTCCCTTTGACCCTTCTCAGCACCTGATGGAAAGTCACCTGGGTACCCAGAACTTTGAGCATAGGAAGTGGGGATTCAGTGTTGGACACAGTCGCTGATCAAGATGCTGCTTGCTTCTTGCCTGGGAGTAGAATAAGAAGATAACAGTCAGAGTCATGCCACTTGAAGGCATTACTGGAGGGTGCTCTGATGCCATGGGCGGGTGTGGTGTGAGAACAGAGGCTGTTTTAGCTCTTCAGTTTCTTGTGTTAAGAGTTTTCGTGGGGACTAGGCATCTGACTGTGGCTGCACTGCTGGATTTCTGTATAAAGGATCCTTCCTTAAAGGTGTCTAGTCATTTGGTCCCAGTGGGATGTGATCCAGAGACTGAGAACCTTGAACTGAGCAGTCAGTAGATGTCAGTAGAAACTGAGCCATTTCTCACCCTGCAGGACTGGGCTCTTCCTGTGCGTTCACCAGAGCTGGTGCCCTATTTGCCAGCACTGAGTGTGTGTCACGTATTTTCTTAACTACTTGGTGATTCTTCTCTTGGTAAGTTTGGCTGTGGATTTTTTCTTTTTTTTTTTTTCTTTTTTCCCCTGTTATGCACACTCCTAAGCAGACCATGAAGTCAGGATGCTGAAGGACCTATGCTTACATTTCCTGGGCACCAGAGTTCTGTCTAGCTCTGCAGCTGAGCTCTGACCCTGACTGGCTTTCCTCGATAGGCTCTGCTGCAGCAATGCGTGAAGTACAGGCTGTTCAGGGCTATAGCTTCTGTCCTTGGCTGCTGTCCTGCTCTCAGGTCTCCCATTTCCTCCTGTGATGAGCCTGGATGTAGATAACTTTAATAAGGTGAGTATGTGTCATCTTTATAAATGCATACTAGTCCTCTGCTGCCGCGTTGGTCTGGTGGAGTTCTGCCTTCCTGGTTTCACTCCTGAACCTGCCTGGTTTTCACTTTTAGTTGTTTTAGCTGTTCCTTAAGTATTTCCCACTTTTCTGTGGTTAATTTCCAAGATACGCTATGGAGTCCTCATCGATATTCTCCAGGGCCCTTTGAATCTAGCTGCTCTAAAGGGAAAAAAATCTGTACTCTCCTTTTTCGAGTGCATAGGTTCTCCTCTAGAGCTCCTCAGATCTGCTGATAGGATCAGAAAGCTTCTAAACATCTGAGGTACATAGTTATGCCTAGCACGATTGCAAAGATTAGGAACGCCGCAGTATTTGTTCATGTTGGCTGCTCAGCAAGTCACACTAGGGAGTTCCTCGTCTCCTGACACATGTTCACCCTTGCCTTGCTGTGCCATTAGTGTCATCTCAAACGGCATATGAGTCATTGGAATTTCGGAAAGATCACACTCCTCCTGGCTTCCGCCTCTGGTGTGCATTGGGCTTTTTTTAAAGATGCGTAGCAACATCTCTAATCCACAGCCCAAATTTAGTATCCTGAATCTCTGCCCAAAAATTTGTCAGATGAAAAGTCTTCAAGCTGTTTCCTTTCCTCTGTGGGTTCATTTTCCCATCTGTCTCTCCAGCAATAGCCACTTGCTGCCCTTCCTTCAGGGAGCTGTAAGGTTGGGACTGCAGGAGGGAATGGCATGTTGTTGTCACCTTGTTAGGGGATGGAGCCAGGCACCTGGCATGCTGGTGCTTCTCATCTGCTATCTCACACTGCAAGCATTCCTTTTTTTGTTAAAAATTCCAGAAGATGTTCAGTTGCTTTGACTGAAAATGTTGTCAAACGGTGACTGAAGTGTAACTAATGCAGGAGAATCTACTTGCCTCTTCAGGGAGCTGTGAGCAGGTGCTGGGGTGGGAGAACAGGCTGAACTCTGTCACTTGCTGAACCACACACCAACCGTGGAGACTGGGAGGGTTTCCAGTGCAAGTGTTGCTGTGTGCTTGTCCTCTTCTTGCGCACTTCCACAGGCAGCGGCTGTGACTACTGTTGAAATTGGGATCCTACGAAAGGTGTGACAAGGGTCTGACCATTTTCTTAGCGATATTTTCCACGTTAGGTTTCTGTGCAGAAGAGAGGCAATTCTGGTCTTTACAGTGACTGGTGTCTCGTATAGCAGGTGACAGACGCGTTGAGCCATTGCTTAGTCTCTCCCATCCACTCACGGTTGATCTAAGCAGCCGTAGCACGATTCCTGGGGTTTATTTGACCCCTCCTTCTTTCTCCATGAGGTAAACCAAACCAAACTGAGGGGTTGCTGGCCCCTCAGTTATCCCTTCCCCAATATGTTATTTTAACAACTTTTAAAGGCTACAGGACTTCTTTGTGCGTGATACTTTGCCTCCTTTTCTGCACTGCAACCCTTCTTGACTATGAACCAGCTTTTTTACTTACCCCCTTATAATAAGATTGTCATGTTTTATGCAGAAAGATAACCTGTATAACCTTAGATAAATCAGGGCCCTAAATTTTGGTCAGTACCTGTGTTGCTCATGTACTTTTGTTCAGAATAGGGCTGGCCTGGGTGTTGGAAGACTGCGATTGTGTGTTGGAGGAGCTGTTGAGTGGCAGCTGCCTGATGAAAATGTCTTAATTCCTGAGTGTAACGTTTGTGATTTGAGGTAGACCCAGCTCAAGTTTACGAAGCCAAGGCGAGTACCTTGAACTATGAGGCTATTCAAAACTTAATCCAGAAGATGTAGTTCGGGTCTGTCTCAAAGTGTATCTTGTGCACCAGATATATGGAGCGTGGTGGATTTTTTCCATGCAGTAAATTTTCCAACACAAAACTGTGATAGTAGGCATCTGTGGTCTTTTGGGCTTTTTTTTTTTTTTTTCCAGAGCACCTTTCTTTCCAAACTGTCCTTGACCTCTGTCCAGATGTACATCCCACAATCCAGATGTCTGGAACAAATACAGTCTATGTGCAAATTGGGCAGGAGGACTGTGTTCTGCCAGCTTCCCCTCCTGCTTGCCGAAGGACAAGGAAATCCCTTGTGCAAGTCTGGACAGTATACCGCTACTTTTTCTTGCTCCACATTGACTCAGCAGATTTGAGAGGAAGCCTAGATTTGTGTCTGGCATGTAAGGAAAAACAGCTACCTTCCCGTCGCAGTTCTTTGTAAAAAGGATCTGAATTACCATCACAGCTGTGCATAATGTCCACAGAACAGGATACGTCCTGCCTCGGTGCCAGCTCCCCTCCCGGCATCCCGCGATTCCTGTGCAGATGAATGGGAAGTGAGTACGTAAGTGACAGCCCGCTGCATGCCATCGCAATGCTGGAAGGAGCTGTAAGTGCGATACACCGTGTAACTACGGCATGGAAGAACAGCCACCGCTTATTCCCTGTTGTATAGTCTGCCAGGGTCCCTGTTTGATGTGCAATGCCTCTCTTATCCAAGGCTTGGCAGTCTGCGGTTTCCTGGTTCATTTAGCTCCTTTTCAGAGATAGAGACAAAGACTATTTTTTTTCCCTCTAAGGGGATGTGGAGGAGGAGTCCTTTGCAACCCGTAATTTGGTTCTCAATTGAGAGCAGCAAAATTTTCCAGGAAAGGATGAGTCCCCCTTTGGCATGAAAATCAGTGCATTTCTTTTGTTACTGGTTTGTTGCCTGGCTTTTCCAAGATTGCTGTATGTATGCAGCTCTTACCAAATTCACTGGGATACAGAGAGATGGAGGACTCCTGGAAAATCACATCTTCTTTGTCTAACTTAAGCTCATCTTACAGTATCACTGGAGGAACTAAACTCTAAGTGGCAGATCGATGTCACCCGTAAAGTGACTTGCAGCTCGCACTGTGTTTTCTTTTGATTAATATCAGACAACGATTTAATCATCGCTTTTAGTAACAAGCATATTTCATTCCTGGCTGGAAGTTGTAAATCAGAAATCTCTACAAAAGGATGTAAATAGAAACCTACAGAATTAATTTGTCAGCCAAGCGGTTCTAGTTTGTCACAACTGTTACTCTACCATGGGAACGGGTTTTTGCAATTAGAAAGAAATGCTTACTCCAAGTGGTGTATTAAATTAAATAGGAAAAATATGCTGTCAGATTGGAACTCAACCTAGGTTTATGGAAGTAACTAAATAAGCCAATGGAGGGGAAACTAAAAAAGGCTTTTTCTATGTAAATCAATTCAATGAGAGAGTTACCAAAATATACTACTTGTGTAAGTGAATATAAAACAAATACAAGGTAAGCCAAAACCATAATCAAGGTGGTAACAAATAATATTAAATTGCCAAATATACTGAGAATTTGGGGAGAAAAAAAAAATCAAACTCAAATCCCAATAGATGAAAGCACTTTCTAAGGGGTGCTCACTACTTCTGCTATAGTGAATCTGGCAGCGCTTCCTGTAATTTCAGGTTTTTGTGTTGGTTTTAATTATGAGTTCTTTGTTTTGACTAAGTATGTGAAATAGAGAAAAATTATAAGCTTGAAAGGAAATAGATTAAATGTAATTAGAGAAGAAATTGACAGAAAGAGTTTGAGTTAGATAGAAACACTAACTAATAAATAATTTGGAGAAAAATGGTCAAAACCAGAACCCTCTTTAAACAGACAAACAAGGAGACCTTATAGCACCTCAAACCTGAGGTGGAAGGGGTCCCTGGAGACGGGAGCGATGCAGCTGCACCCGTGCTGCTGCTGGGCGAGCCGGCACAGCGACGTGTTGGACTAAACCTGAGTGATCAAAAGAAAGAACTGTAAGAAGTGAAGAAGTCGTTGCCTTGTCAGTGACCTTTTAACTGGAAATAGGGGGAAACTAGCTGATGAATCTTGCAGAAAGGTGATTGCAAATTTTTAAGGAACTGGCTGAACAGATGTATGAATCCCAGCGTAAAGCAAGCAGATATAATCTTTGCAAGATTCCAGCTTAAACTGCAGAGTATAATATATGTTCCCAGTGTGGTAAAAATGTGAGTATTTATGTGGAATGAGCTAAAACCTTGGGGAAAAGTTGGGATCCCCCAACATTTTGTGGTCCACCATACATCAGGCTCCTGAGCTGGGGTGAAATTGCCGTATAATTGTAGCTTTGAGTGATTAAACTCCTGAATGGTTTGTAATTGTTGACCTAAACGTGCTTTCAATAAACCTGGGTATCTGCCTGGTCTGCAGACTTCCCAGGGTGCTCTGGCTCGGTTCGTTGGTTTGCAACCGTGGGTGCAAACGCGTGTGCATTCCTGGGGTGTGCTGGGAGCACAGCAGCGTAGGCGGTGGGCACTTACGTACGTACACTCTCCAATCTTCCAACGTTAGTGTGCGTGTTTGAAACATTTTTTTTGGACGTAAGCGAGCAAAATTAAATGTAGCATTCAATTTGAGATGAGCCGCTGACTTATATAAAACACACACGGATTGCCTGAAGTGGCTGTGGAGCCTCCAGTGTTGGAAATCTTTAAGAACCACTTAAGCAAACATGTCGGGAACGATAAGAGCAGAGCTGATCCCGCTTTGGGATGAGAGGCTGGGCAGATGGCCTGCCGAGGTCCTGGCCCCACGGCTGGAGGTCAGGGAGGCATTTCAGAGTGAAATAAAAACCAAGAATCAGACCTCTGCAGATCAGCTCTGGCCAATAAACACGCCCATTATTAGCAAGTACAAAAGAGGAATCTGAGCCACTTGCACTTCATGAGCCTTAAAACAAACAACAAAAAAAAAGTCCTGAAATAGCATCCAGTTTTTTAAGTGACTCAGATTTTTGCTTTGACAGCGTGCTTGGTAAGCTACATTGTTTTGAATGATTTGCTGCTCAGTTCTGTGACATTTATTGCTTTTTGGATGAAAAGGAGAAAACTCCCCTAGGTCTGTTTAGGATTTGTTCATCTGTAATTTCCACGTATGTTTCCTTATTTAGCGGTTGGAGTTGGAAGTGTGTGTTGGCATTCCCTCCCGTCAAATTTATTGGGTTACACTCCGAAGAGCCTCTATTCCTCTCTGTTGGGCAATGTGTACAAAAAGGCTTATTCAGCAGTTGCTAAATAGGTGATAGGTATGTGTGGTTTCTTTCCCTTTAGTTCTCTGTCCCCAGCCTTGCTTACAGTTGCATTTTTGGAGTCCCTTTGCCGCATGTTGGGAATGGAGAGCTTGCTTCGCAGAGTTGCCCCAGCAGGACAGTGCCTGGTGCCAAGGTGCAGCCCACTCGTGGCACAGACCCTGTGGAAGTGGCTGGTGGAGCCAGCGGACTGGCAGCGGGGTGTGATGGGGAGGGAGCTGCTGGCCAGCCAAGCTCCCAGCTGCAGGGCACAGAGCCAGCAGGGTCTGGGGAAGAAGTTGATGTCATTGGGTTGACCTGGGACCCACCCACACACGTGCCCAGCCCCACCGTGGACATGTGGGAGATGACAGTCATCTCCCTCTTGTGCACCTCCTCCCTTTTGTTCTCTGAGGTGTTGTGGCCGGTGACTTGCTGCTTCCAGCCGTGGGAACGATTTGGGATGAGGCTTGTAGGTTTGGGAAGGTCAGTGTCTATTTGGTATAGAGATCCCAGTCCTGTTGCTGTTTTTCCTTTAGTATTTTGTTGTCTAGACAATCCTCTAACGCATTTGTGTCACTCTGAGGGCTTGGCTGTGTGTGTCCGGTAGCACCTGCGCTGGAGGTAGGAGAAGCAGCACACCCGGACTGACTCCTGGGAGTGTCGAGACTGACGCCATCTTTGCGGCAAAGTGGTTTTTTGTAGGTATTTTCATTCAACTCTGATTTTTAGCTCTGGCTGTTGATGGACTGTGTCACTATTACACAGCAATGGAAGAGTGATGGGTGGCTTCTCAGATACAGAGTTTGAGTAGTTTTCTTTTTTATTAGTTTTCTTGTTTTCCTTATTTAAAGATTCTTCTATAGTTCAGAACTCAGATCAACACTCACACAGGAGGGATGTTGTTTAGGTCTTTGTTCAATTATTACCATTCACTCAAAGTGCTTTGTTCCATTGATAAGAAGTGAGAACAGCAGAAACTAAGCAGATCCCTATAACCTGACTTGCTTTTGCAGAGAGTGAAACTTAAGCAAATAATTCAACAGTAAGGTACGGTTACTTCAGATGAGGAGCGTGGGCGTGTGTACCCACCTTCCAGCTGGCTTGCTGGTTGAGGAAACATCAAAGACCACAAAAGCAATATGTTCCAGATAGAGCCCATGGGCTCCAAAAACCTCTACCAGAATTGTGAGGAGAGGTATAAAAGTGCCAACATTCAAGTAATTCTTTCCAAAATGCTGCCAGAAGTGATTTAATAATGTTCCACGCCTAGCAGTTCTTCCTCAGTGCCATTCACTTCTGGAGAAAGTCCTAGTGGTGTTTTCTGACTCAACCTACATCGATTGAGATCAAGCTTGCCTTTCATCTCTTGCCTCGTGTGTTATTCCAATCCGTTGTGAATCCTCATTCCCCATCCTCCACAGGCTAGTGAAAATTTCCATTCTGACCACAGCAGTGTTAGCAACTCCTTTAAGCTCTGGTGAGTTCCTCTGGCCACTGTCGGAGCAGAATGCTGCGGCAGGACCGTGGCCCTTCTCCATGTCCTGTTAGTGTGTGTTTTCTCCTCGGTGAGGCCACTACATGGGTCAGCAGGGAGGATCGAGTGTTGATGGAGGTTGTAGGAGATTTGCAGCTACTTCATACTTATGTGCTTGTAATACTTGTTTATAGGTAGATCACTTCTGAGACTCTGCGGAGGTTAGTTGAACAAATCCACTGCATAGCTTAACCTTTTTGTTTAAGCTCCTAGGTGGTGACTGAAGAGCCGGTGTTTAGTCTCGGGCTTTGCCATAGGCGTCCTAAATGACCCCCTGTGACGTTTTCTTGACTGTGACTATGAAGGTGGAAGAGATTCCCACATATCATGCGGTTGTGAAATTTCTCTGCTCTGTTTAGACACGTGGTTCCTGGTTCTGTGTCTGACTTTATTTAGCCATCGCACAGGGCAAGGTTAGAGCCAGCTCTTCAGTGAGGGGAGGAGGCGCTTGTCATAAATGAACAGAAAAATACATAAGTAGAAACCACACTTGATGTATGGGAGTACAGCTTCCCTGCAGTAGGTTGAAGACCCTGTGATCCAGTTATTCTCAATATCCTACCTGTATCGTGGTAGGCTACCTGCAGGCTTTTGGAGTAGGATTTTAGTGCACTGGCTCTGATGTGTATGTGTGGACCATCTCATTGCATACACACAGGTTTAGATTCATCCACTTTTTAGTGTAGCTGATAAAATGACAGTAATAGTGTTTTAGCTCACAGGGATTCAAACCTTCAAAACCTACTATAAACAAGAAAAAAATGCTTTGAGTTCCCTACATGAAGTGCATGGGACACAGAAGGAGTGGAGATCCAGAAGGATCCTTGTCTAAAGGTTCGTGGCAGGGATCCTTGTTTTCAGGGGCATGTTGCCCTTCTGAAAGAATCAAGGAGGTAAAAGCTCTCAGCTGTCTCATGTCTGAACACCAGAAATGATTAATACTCGTTCTAATGAACGCTAGCATCACGTATGCTGGTGGCAGCCATTGCCAAATTGTGCTCACCTTTCTGACACTGACACTCTGGGGTCCTCAGATCAAAGACTGAACAAAAACACCAGCAGCACAAACACTTGTGGACAAATGCTGCCCTTTCAGCCTCTGTGCAGGAGGGACTCGTGGCCCCTCTTGTTGGGAGCATCAGCAGGATTCATGAGTGCTGAGGCTTGTCTAGAAATGTTCCCTTTCTAATCGGGGCAGGAGGAAAGGTTTCCCCAAAGGTCTGTTCAGAACAGGAGCTGATAAAGATCCAGAAGGTGATTTCACTCGTCTGTCCATTGATCACAGGCAACCTAGGGAGACCAGACCAAACATAGACATGTAGGCTGTGTCCCAAGGTTATGTGATACAAATACTCTTGCTTAAGGAGAGATGGGTTGTTTTTTTCTTTTTTTTTTCTTTAACTCCTCTTGATTTTGTGGTCAGTGTGTTTAATTCCTTTCTCTACTGCATTATGAAGTGGGATAAAATCTCTGTCTCCCTTGCTTTCAAGGGTATTTCCTGCATCTCCTTTCCTCCCAAATGCCCCATTCCTTCTTGCCTTATGCTTTGAATATGTTGGAATAGGACTGGGGCGGTGTGTGAAACCACTAATGTGCAGCAGCATTTAGGAGGATCAGGGATCCGTGGTCCAGAATGCAAATATATGCTTTAAAAATGTTCCACTGAGTAGGAAAGAAGAGAGGATTAAAGCTTCACTTCCTTTCTATTTTTATGAGCCTAAGTTATTTGTCAGTTGGAAACATGATAAATTAGACAAACATTATTCTTTCCCTCCTCCAGGTTGGATGTTCTGCTTTGCGTTTTACAGTGCAATGAATAACTAAGCTTCATTATCACCAAGCTGTCAGCACTGGAAAGCTATTGCAAAGCTCTTTGCCTGGTTAATTGAATTGAGTGTGCTGTGCGCCTAATTCATCGCTCTGTGCGTTTGTCACTCACTGTGTGAATGGCAACAAAAGATGACTTTGGTTGGAGCATTGCCGTTGCCTGGTGTTCACAGTTCCCTTTTCAAAGCTTTGCCAGCACTGGGTATCTGCATTGTACAGTCTTGAAAATGGTATCATGAAGTAAGTACACCAGGGACCATTTCATCATCTCAATTACGTGATTGAAAGATGTGGGGAGATGCAAAGCCACTGAGGTTAAGAATGCCATGATGTATAAATAGCCTTGGATAAGTCTAAGCATCAAATTGAATGCAGATGGGTTTGTGGACTTTGCAAGCAGCTTGCTTAATGTCTACACCATACACCCAATTATACATCCATCATGGTAAAAATTCAGTGTTTGTCAGCAGGTCTGAATTATACTAAAAATACCGAATTTGTACATAATATTTTGCATGAATCAATGAAGTGCTTTGTTGCAAAGGATAACATTGTTATTCCTCTCTTACAACTAGAAAAACTGGGGCACAGAAAGCCCTGGTCATATACCAGGTCAGATGGGAGTTGGGGAGAAAACGTGGTTTTGAGGCAGCCCCCTTCCTGTGCCCGGCTGAGGATGAATGTGCTCAGTTTCCCAAGGAGCGTGGTGGCATGGAGGTTTCCTTATGGAGCTTCTCACTATGGTAGCTGGGTGTAGAAAGTAAGCCATCGGACAGAGGGAGCGAGATCTGCTCAGGGACTTTGCTTATCTTGGGGATTGGAGCAGGGTCCTTCCCTACTGCCTCCCCCTCTGAAGTTGGGTGTGGAAGCCCTGCCTGGCACTCCTGCATGCTTGGAGACTACCTGGAGCTGCTCCTTCACTCTCTCTACATTGGCCATCGCTGGGTTCGCTGAGTTATGGACCTGCGAGGGAATGCTGGGGAGGGGGGTCGAAAGGCACGGCAGTGCCTGGGTCTCTGCCTGGCACAAGCAGTGTTCCCAGCCTTGTGACAGGGTGACGTTCCTGTCAGCCACACCAGTGAGAAATGGGCTGGGATGGAGAAAACTTTTCAGTGTAAATCTGGATGGCTGACTTGTGCCGTGCCGAGGTTTCACTTCTCGCCTCAAGATTAAATCTGAGATTTAATCTTTGTTTTTGCAGTGACTTAGTCTTCCCAGTGCTTTTTGCAAAATGGTTAGCTTTGATGTTGGGCTTAGCCAGACGCTCTCATGAGACGAAATGCTGCCCATCCCGAACTTCCCCTGTGGTTCCATTTCGCAAAGGAATTTTTGAGTAGGGTCTTTGAGTTGCCCCTTTCAAGTGGTGAGTGTAACCTTAGAATTATAAAGCCTCTAAGTCGCCATCAGTCACGTGTTCTTTTAGTGCATGACCGCCTTTTCCCAGACTGGAGAAACAAAGCGGGGGAGGATGGAGTCAGCCTTTGAAATCTCTATAAATGGTCCATGGCCATCTCCGACTGAGATTTGGGATGAGGGTCACTGCTGTAGACAGGCGCGTTTGGACGAGACTTTACTGAGAGACGCTGCTTTGAGACTAAAGCCTGTGAAGATGTATTCCTTCTGCAGGCTTGTTTTCAAAGACACTGGAGCAACACAACAAGAGGAAGGTCTTTCACAAGGCTCCAACAGCAGCAAAATTGGCCTTGATGGGGTTTTCATTTGGCTTGTGAAGAAAGGGATGTGCTCCTGCAGCTGAGGTGGAATACAGAAGCATATGAAATTGAGTTGCAGCTCTAAAGATTTAGGATAATAGCTTTGATGCTTCTCTAAAATGTGTTAACTTTAAGCGTCAATCACAAGAAATGATCCGCTTCTCTAAAATGTGTTAACTTTAAATGATCTGAGCGAAAGGAACTTGTTGATACATATGTGGTGTAGACTGCATGGATAGGAACCATTATATGAGGGGGAGGGGGGAAGATGGAAAAGGAAATTATAGGAAACCAGTATAGCAGCACTTGGTGAGTGGTTGTTCAGTAATTTAAGGAAGGTTAGACCTGTTCTAACTCAGCATTAAAATAAAAATCTGGGGGTAAGTTCTGAGTTGTAACATTCCCCTGTGGTTAGTAGCAAAGTTTATTCCGACAAGCTAATGGTTTTTTTAAAGATATCTTTGGTCTCCTAAAGTCAAACTCGTGGCTAGTTTAAAGTTTTATGGCCGTCTGAGGTACCAATTTTCATTTTCAGTGTATTTCCATACTGTGTAATTTTTATGGCTACACTAGAATTACTGATGTTTGTGCATACTTACCAAGTTATTCAAATATCCTGGTGAGACTCAGCCCAAAACACACACACGTGCTCTCCTGGGAAGTGCCTGCTACTCGCACACAGTTGAGCGTGGTACACGTCGCAGACTTGAGTACAAGCTGAGAACAGGGGCCCTGTGCTGAGTGACTAAGACAAATTACGAAAGTTACTTTATTTTGTAGCCTACATACAGGAAACTCCAGAGTCAGTGAACTGTAGGAAAGATAAACAAATGCAAGATGCTCTGTGTTTTTTCTTTGGGCATTGTTTTCAGTGTTTTGTTTCCTTATTCCTTTGAGTTTGGTTTTTCACTGTGTGTCCTCGCTGTGTGTTCTAGCCCCAGACACCACCAGGCTGCCGTGGTGAAAGGCAGGGGGAGACCCTAAAAGCTTGGGACTCTTCCTTCATCTTTATCTTCCTGTTGGGTGCAGAAGAGTTTCTTCTAAACCTAGGGAAGAGCCACCTGTGAGGAGAGGAAGAGTGCAGTGTTCAGCTCCAGCATGGAAAACATCATAGCGTGGGGTCTGAAGACTGGTGGTGAGGTTTTTGTGTTTGGGAAGGGGGTGCTCCCTCGGAGCCTGGTGTGCTGCAACCCCGCTGCGCAGCCCAGCTTTCCAACCCAGAATCAGGACGGGGCTGTAGGTGCAGGGATGGGGTGGTTTCTTCTGCAGAGAGAGGCCTCCTGTGATGCTCACTGAGCTCCAGGGTTCATAGAAAACCCTGTAAAAAGTGTTCTGCTCTGCTTGGATTTCTGTGGTGATGAGCAAGCCTGAATGTCAGGTCTTCAAAGTGCTGCCGCCCGCTTTCCCTCGCGAGTGATGGGCTGAGGGATTCCTCCCAGGGGGGTGCCTTTCGACAAAGGCCCCTTTAAATGGTTTTTCTTTTTCTTTTAAGGTCCACGTTTAGGAAAAGTAAAAAAAATGCTGGAATGTGTTGTGGTCTTAAAAGTTTCATTTAAAATAAATGACCACTAGCTCTTTTGTGTAACTGGTGAACTTGAGATCTCTTGTGTGACTGAGGTAGGTGTTAACTAATAGCGGAGTGTTTCTGTCAGACAGATGATAACGGTGGATGTGGCACAGGAATCCTTGTTCCTTTGTTTAATCATCATATTAAAATAACCCAAACTCCAAATCAGTCTGCCTGGCAAGGCTAATCAAAAAGCAGGATAAATTTTCATGCTTGTTTTCATGAAAAAGTGTGTTTCCTATACATATTTCTGAATCTGGACCATTCTAAACAAATACAATTATTAATATCTCAAGGAAAGAAATGAGCTGATGTCTAACTAACGACCTCTCAGTGCTGTTGGGAACATAGTTCACAGTTTTAATTTTATGATGTCAGCAACCACTTAGGGGTCTGGCAGTGCCTGACACCCACCACGTACTGTGGGCAAGCCCAGGGACACTTCAGAGACCAGGTAGGATTTTCAAAAGAGCTGTAGAGTTATGACTCCTGGGCTCTAAGGAAAAAAAATGTGCTTTATGAACTAAGCCCATCCACAGTGCTTGTTTCCCAGGCTGCCTCATTTATTCAATAATTTGAGACAGTTTTGGATTAAATATAATCTTCCAAGCCTTGTCTGCTGAAGCTGCTCGCCAGCACTGTCATTTTTCAAGGGTGCTACACGCTATCCTCATTTTGGTTGCTGCTTCACTGGAAACCACTGACCGAGGGTGAGAGCACAAAGAAAACGGAAAGAGGAGGAAAAAAAAAAAAAGGATGGGGTGGAAAAAAAGAAAACAGTATTTCTTCTTGGAGGCAAGGAGTCCCTGGCTAATCTGCTGAGCCCTTCAGTCTCCAGAAGTCGACCGCTAACCCGGAGTCCTGTCAAAAACGAGTTCTTTCCTAATGAAATACTGAGGGAGGAGTAAATTTACAGCTTGCTCGGGGAGAACAAGAAGCCTTTCTGTGATTGTCTACACAGGACCTGCTCTTTCTGGTTCTGATTTTTTTTTGTTTTGGATGCATCTCCAAACAATCATTTAAGATAAACAACATGAGCAGGAAAGCCTAGCCAAGTGGCTGAAATTATTGAACCTTTAAAGACTAAACACATGCAGGATCAATCTCCCCTGTAGCTGTAGCCTTTCCTACTGAAACTGGATAGTTTCTTGCTGCTACAGTAAAATTTTCTGGAAATCCCACACGGCCTCCCTGAAAGCCTGGTAATCCCTTACCTGCAGCAAACTCTACTGTGTTTTCCCTCGGCCAAACTTTCAAGCCTTCCTTATTGAGCTGCATTTCTTTTTCTTACCAGTTTAGGAAAGGGTATGGATTAGCCTAATAACTCATGGGATCATCCAGAAGTTGTTAAAGCTGCCGATGTCTTTGAAAGCCTCGTTGTCTGAAGCAGCCACGGTTTGTGCACGGCTTGGCTGGTAGTTGGCTCTGCTGTTACTACCAGTAACTTCAGTCGTTGCACAAGGAATCTTCCTGTAGCGACCTTTACCTGTGCTTGCCCAGATAACTTGGAACTTCATAAAGAGATTCTTTCTAGCCAGGTCACATCTGTGTGTTTGCCAGCCTCTGTGCACCTGGTTTGGGAAGTGCTGCTGCTGTAGCATGTGTAGTTCTAGTAACGGGGTGGGAAGAGCTCAGCATTTATTTCCAGCGCTGGCTTTGTACGGAGGGTTCTCTGCCATGCTCTGCAGTGGTTCCCGAGATACCATGTAGTGATGCTCATAAATCAGCGTGTCACTAACAACAAACTGAGCTGCACTGGATGCTACTACCACCCCATAAACAGGGAAAACAGGCGTGGGAGGTAGAAGCAGCGGATGTTTTACTCTGCACAACCACTGGTGAAGGGCCATGAGCAACCTCCTTCCAACCCTTCTGCTCTGCTTTGAGTCAAGGGGTGTTTAGGTGGAGGGTGCTGCCAGTATGCAAAATAATTGTGATTGCAACTTCAGTCAGTGAAGTCCTTGGCTGCTTCTCACCAGGAATGTTGTGATACCCCTGCTTCTATCTCAGTTTCCTTTACTGAGGCAATCTGAGATGCAGCAAAGCTCCACAATACACAGTAAATATAATAAGGGTATCTATTAGGTTAACCTACGTGTATTCTTCCTTCCTGATTCTGCAGTTGGTGATGCATCCCTGCTGTATGAGGAGTTGTTGCAGCACATGCGTGTGCCTGGGTGTGCTTTTGGCCATCCACAAGCCCTGTTCTATTCAGCTGAACTGCAGTTTTCTTACTCTCGGCACTATTCAGCATTATTGGGCCCGAGACTGACATTCTGCAGCAGGTAGAAGATTTCAACCAGCTGTGTCTTGTACGTACAGGTGAGACAGATGCTGGTCTGACCCTTCTCCCTGCTGTTGCTCTCCCTTTGCTCAGGAGATACTGTCCTTACTCTGAGTACAGCCGCTGCCTCTCCAGGCACTGTTCTTCCTCCAGTAACGGGTGTCTGTAGTGTTTTCACATTTCTTCCCTGAGCAGATTCATCCCTCAGCCTTACAGTAAGTTTTTTTGCTGGAAGCTAAATCCCGGGTGTCTCCCCTTCAGTCTGAATCGCTGTAGAACGTACACATAAGCTTTGAAATTTGGTCACTTTGTGCATAGGGAACGAGAGGCCTGTTACAGGCATCGTCTGCTGTCTAGAGCACTGTCTAAACAGATCAAAGGAAGCATTGCAATGTTAAGACTTGGCCCCAATCCCAATCCCTTACGGTCTTCAAGCCCATCCTCCTGGAGCAGCTGCTTGTGGAGCTCCCACCAGGTGCCTACAACGAGGATTTGACACGATGCCACTTGGCACTCAGCCCCCAGCATTATGGCCTAGAGAAAGCAGCAGAGGCTTATTCCTGCTAGAGCAGACACTTTCCAGGTACTTCTTCCTTGATCCCTCTGTCTGTCTTCTTTATCCCAAAGAGCAGGAAAATCATGATAGAATTAAAATGGGATTTGCTTGCTGCAAAATCCTTAGCAGCTGTCTCCTCAAAGGCTGTGTGTTTTAGCAACCCTTCTATGAGGGTCCAAGTGCTTGGTGGTGAGGTGCAATGGGTGTGTTTTGATGAGCTAAGGACTCATCCTATCCCTCTCTCCTTTCTCTTTATGTCGGCAATGTCCATGCTCTGATTTCTCATACAGGAATTCTGGGTGGGTTACTGTTCTTCCTAAGTTTGAGATGAAGAACAGGAATTCCTTATCAATTGTCCTTATCTTGGAAGCTAAGGATAGCAGATGGAGTATGAAGACACAGGGATCATACTGGTCACATCGTATTAGATCAGTTATTTTTCTAGCCCTGGTTCTCGTCTCTTGACAGTGGTTGGGAGCTGGTGCCTATGGAAAAGTGTGAGTAAAATAGTTTGTAGCCATACTTCTGACTGCCAGCCTGCACCCAGCAAGCTCTCTCTCAGGCATATCCATAGCTATGAGCTGAAGTCTAACCATTTTGTATCCCTCAATGGATTTTTCTGTGACTTGGTCCAACCCTTTTTGAATCTGTGAAAGATTTAGTCATGTGCAACATCTTTGGCACGGCCTTACAGTGCAGCGTCCGTGGAAAGCTGTTACATGGCTTCACTACATGCTGTATGAAAGAACAGTTTTCTGCCACAAACTCTGTGATCTTGGTCAAGGAATTTTGTTTCCCTGTATATAAAATGGGGATTATGTACTCTTGTTTCACAGGGAATTGGGAGGATAATATTTATAGGTTGTTTAGATGCTAGGGTTGCATGGGTCAGAGAAACAATGGTAATAATGAAGCAATTTTTTCTTAATCTGATTCCTTTCTGACTTCCAACAGACTAACCCATAAAACTATGTTGCCTTTTTTTAATTCTTTGTAATCGAGTTTCTCTTTATCATAAAGAAAATAAAAAAGCATAGGCAGATCTGTTGTCTTTGTCATACCTAAGACTTGTGCTGGACTGTTTCTTAACATGGGTTTTCCAGTGTTTGACATACAGGATGCTATTCTATCTTTCATGGGATATCATTAGTAAAAAGTGCAGGGGAATACTAAATGTCAGCTTTGCGAGCAGGGTTCTTGACAGCTGCTAACTAACCCAGCAGACGATACTTCAGTTGAGGTCATCTTCAAGTAATGTGAGCTTTTAGCTCTGAGTCAAAGAGCACTGAGACTCTAATGAAAGGCATGGGCCACCCGAGAATTCCCGGGTTCAGCAAGAATACGCCGTCCCTGTCGTGTCCAAACATGAGACGCCTTCATAACGGGGTTTAACAAGAAGTCTGCTGTTTCACTGATTAAAGGGTCTGAACGTCTCCTTCCCATGGCCAGCTCAGGCTGTAATGCTTATCTCCAGAAAGAAGAAAAGAAAGGGGAGGAGAGAAATCAATGCTGCCTTGGTGTCGGGTCTGTCCTGGCTGATGGAACATTCTTCAGGGTGGGTGACACTTGGTGAAATGGTTTCAAAATGATTAAATGCATTCCTGTAGTTTAGTGGGTTTTTAATTAGTTTTTTAAAAAGAGCTGCAGGTACTCATAGTATGAAACATGAAGCTGTTGCCCTGTCTGCTCTGTTCACGCAGCAGAAACTCTGAAAAGGCTGATTTATCCATGCCGTCTGTTTTCTCTGAAAATGAGAAGGCATTCTTCCACCTTTCCGTTTGTAACTTTATGGCACTCTGTTCTTGTGGCAGAAATAAGATAATCTAATTGATTTATAGTCAATCAGAGACTGTAAATCCCTTGCATTCCTCATGAACAATTTATAGAGGTCTGAGAGTTCACCCCTGAGCTGCAGTGTAGGCTTCAGCCTGGCCTGGAGACACAGTGCCCGCAATGCGTGATTAAAACTGGTTAAAACCGCTGGTCTTGCTGTCCTCTAATGTTTCAGAGTGCAGGAACGTATTAGTTCTTTAGTAGAAATGGGTGGCTGATGAGAGCAGTTTCCAAACAAAAGTGAATGTCTGCAGGCTGTGAAATTTGAAATGAAGAGCTCTAATATTGCAGGCGATGGACCAGGGCTGGGAGCTGTATCGAAGGGAGGCATCAGTCTACAAGTGATAGTAATGCTATTTAGCCCAATCTACAGCAATAACAGGAGGTGGAGGCTGCACTCTGGCAAGATTTGGAAATATGGATGTAAAGGTGATATGAATGGTTTGTGGTTGTCTTTGTTGCTATTAGTGAGTATACTTGTTATTTGAAGACCTTGTTATTGCTTCAGTTTTGATCACCTGAACAACTAGCAATTTGTTCAGAATTAGAGGTAGTCTCTTCTTCCCAGATCTACCACTGGAAAATATTGGAAGAAGCAGATTACACCTCCAACCCCCAAACAACCTCAAACTCATCCCTTTCTGGAAAAAAGGAACAGGGAAAAGAAATAATATGCACTGGCGTACCAGCGAGCATCAGTTTTGGATCCAGCCACACAGACGGGTTTGGTTGCTTTGTGTTCATCCCCTGTTACCAGTTATATCTTGTGAATTTCCAAGTGAAGCCCAGTTATCATCATCCACACACAAAACCCTATAACCCTTAGTTATTAATTCCCTCTTCCCACTGGCCTGGCTCTCCATAAATCTTAGGCCTGGAATCTTTCTTCCTTTCTTCTCCGCCTGCTCCCATCTCTGTCCCTCTTTTTCTCTTTTAAATTAAACACATTCCAGGGAGAGGCCAGGAGCTGTCGGGAAGCTCTGCATGGATGGGGCTTCCTTTGGGATGTGCAGGCTGATGAGATGCCTGCCCTTGCTTCTCCAGCCTGCAGCAATGAGTAAAGGGAGACATAAGCCTGCGGCATCTAGCACTCCCTGTTCTGCTCCAGAACCGCTTTTGCGTTCCTAGTTCACTAGGAGAAAGTCAGTAAGTTGGGGGTCTGCGTAGACAACAGCCAAGAATAGGATTGCTGCAGAGCTAAGGGACAAACGTATCTGTAGGCTTCAGAGCGAGCTGCACAACACAGCCAGCATCGCTGGGCCAGGGTCTGACAACTTGCCTGTACCGTGCTTGCTGTTGCTGCACTGCTGTCTCTCTAGGCTGGTGCTAAAATGAGTTATGTTCTGGTTCACACAAAAGTAAATGTGATCAATTAGACTCAGAGTGAAATAGCTGAAGCTGTGTATAGCTGAGGCTTTGTTTCTGTTGCCTGTGTGCCCATCATCCAGCCACTTGGTCATGATAGTGTGGTATCAGTGTCTAAAGTTTAGCTTGTCATCCTCTGTAATGTGAATGTCTTTTCTTCAGAACTAGTGCTTATCCAGGCATTCCTCATCCTGTGAAGATGCAATTGGCCTAACTTGTGATTCTTGTTTGTTTTGAAAGTAATTCAGCTAACTTCTCCAATCTAAAAACCTGCATTTTTTGCCTCCAGTTATGCTATGGATTCTTTCTTACTGTATTGTTTCGTTCACAACGAGCATTAGTGTTTGCTCTTTACCATGTTATTAATTGTTCTATTTGTATAAATTTTCCATTTTGTATGAGTGTTTGTTCTTTATTTTCACTGTGCCTAAAGCACAGAGCAGAACCTGAACTGAGGTGGAGCATCATTCAGTACATCCTTTCACTTTGACAGGGAACCTTTGATCACTGCTGTGTGATTCTGTGATAGGTTTGCCCCCATCCCCTGCAGCAGACTCTGGCAGGCTCTACATCCTTAGCTGCCTTACGCAAATGTCACAAAAAACCTAGGACTAAAGCCATACCAAAATCAAGATATGTTCAAACTACTATTTTGATTCTGTCCTCAAGGGGTCTGATATTTCATTAAAGAAGGAAATTAGATTAGTTTGACATGATTTGTTCTCAACAGATGTATGTTGACTGTTAAATTATTTGATTGTTATCTTGCAGGTGCTTATAAATAGTCTGATTTACTGCGGCATTTTTCTGGGTACTATATAAAAATGGCTGGCTTCTGTTTTCCTTTCTCAAAGATAAGCATCACACTTCCCCTCTGCCCAGATTCCTGGTCTCACATGTCCTCCAAAAATTCTTCAATGGTTTTGCTAGTGGCTTGTCAGAAGACTAAGTATTCTTAGGATACTATGGCTCACTTAATCAGGACCTTGGAAATCACCTTGATAAATGAATAATTAACAAGATTTTGCCCTTTGCATGATATGTTTGTGAGTGACACATCATAGAACCTTTCTGAAAATAGGGAAACCTTCTCATTTTTTAACTTACAGCACTACCTTGATCATCCCCAGAAAGTCAGTGTCCCAGCTGGGTGAGTCTCTACCAATGTGTTTGGTGGGTGGTGTGGTTTTTTTTTTTGGCCCCCAGAAGACAGTACAAAAGAACCTGAAAAACTGGGAAAAGGATCTTAAGGACACTGACTGAAGTCAGCCCAAGTATGGCAAGAGAAAGCCCTGGGTTTATATGTAGTGGAAGCCCAGCTAAGAAATAACATAGTGAATTAGTGGATATCCTGCCTTTTAATTTTGCACTTGTGTTTGGGTTTACTGGATTCCTTTTACTGTAGCACTTTAACACAAGAACTGGTGTAAAACATTTTAACTTTCTCAAAGAAGTCCAAATACTTTTAACAGATGACTTGCTCTTCGTGCCAGTGAGCGTATGCTTTAGTCTCTCTGCAATTTCCCTTTGAAAGAGTGCCCAGTCCTGCATGATAACAGCTGAAGGCACACAGTAATTGATCAACGTTTTCAAACATCTTGAGGGTTGTAAGGTTTGTCCCACCAAGAAGAACCACTTTTTGCCTTTCCCTTACTTCTGCCTCTTCAAATTGGTAAGGAAGAAGGAAAAAGACCCCACCCCAACCAAAAACCAACCCTTAATTTATATTTAGAAGCTGACTTTCCTCTTTGAATCCCTTTCTGGCTCAGCCAAACTCAGAGCCCAGGCTGACAGCTGTGAGTTTGTACCATCAATTTCCATGTAAATGTTCCTCAGATAATTACCTGAGGGACCGTGTTTCAAACCGCAGCGCGTGGCCTGCAGCCAAGGCGATAGAGATCTGGCATTGTGTGGGAAGAAGGGTCAGTGCAAATCAAACGTGAGCCCCGTTCCCACATGGGAAGGAAATAAAACCTCCACGTGCAGGCATGTGGAGAAGCTTCGCGCTAGTTCCTCAACTAAACATAACCAAGCAGGAAAAATATTGCTGGCAGGAAAACGCAGCTACGTTTATCAGCCGTTTGGTGCCCAGCAGGTCTCAAACTCTTCCGTCTTGCTTTTTTCATGACTGCTGCATTGGAAACCCTAGCTGCCTGTTCGTTTTAAGAGCTGAAAATCTTTTATGTGCTGGAGGCATGAATAAAAACTTGGTAGTAATGAGTATAAAAAGCTAGGGTTAGTGTCTGTCCTGTATGGCTGTGAGCTCTTTGAGTGGAAATCTGAAAGCTGGATTTATGCTGTGCTCCCCACACGGTCAGTGCAGAAAAATAGGTTCCTCCAGACCCTATGAACTACCCTGGAGGTCTGTCCCGGTGACTGAGTCACCTGCTCTTTGCCTTTGAGCATGCAGAGGGGCCAGGGGGACTACTTTGGACATAAATGTCTAACTTTCAGGTGCCTTAATTAGGGCAGGTAAATTCTAGCCTTGCCATGTAGCAGGGGTTGGTTGATGCCTTGCAGGCAGCAGGACTTCAGAGGCAGCGCGTCCGTCTGCAGGGAACAGGATGTCAGTATATGCCATCGTGTCCTGCCAAGCTGGTAAAATCAGCACTGCCAGGAACGGCTCTAAAGGCCACAAAATGCTGGGCATGTTCTTTTTGTCCAGGATGTAAAATACATCATCTGGTTTCTTTTCTATCAACGAGAGTAAAGGGGTAAACCCAGTCTCCATGGCCAAATTGTTCCAGTAACTTGCTCAAGAAGTGATTCCTGTGGTCTCAGCTGTCATCTTCCCCAGCATCACTCTGTCAAGAAACTGTTGGTTTGTGGTGGGTGTGGAATGGCTCTTCACTGTAAGGGGGACCTGCAGGTGTGGTCACCTTGTGTTGGTGGGCTGCGGGAGAAAAAAGATCTCAAGAAACACAGCGTTTACTGACCTAGCCCCTCTGTGTACCGACATACAGTATTACTTGTTCCACCCACAAAATCACAGACCCTAAATGTGGTGAGAAGTCCTGTGAGTCAGCTCAGGGAGTGGAAGGCAGAAATTCTTCCCATATAAAAATTCTAGGCAGTGTAATCTAAACGGCTATATTTAGGCATTTAAACCACAACTAACTGAGTGCCCCCAGTGTAACAGAGCAAAAGGAGTGTGAGGAAGTAGCAGAGTATTTGTCCCACATAAAGACTAAATATCTGTTATCAGCAATCTCTTTGGCCTGCTTCCTCTTGTTGTTTCTTTCCCTCTGGAGATTTGGCAATTGGATTGATTTGCTGCCTGACTCACTGTCTTAGATTGAGATACTAAGAATTGCTGACAGTATTAATAAAATTAGCGTTAGGGAGGATGTTTGAACATTTGCCTTTGACGTTTTTAAGGGAGAGAGCTGACATTTAGTCTAAATTAAGAAGTTACTGAATTGCCTTTCCCCCCAGCACCCCGACCAAAGTCTTGATAGTTTTCACATGAAAACTTAGTCCGGAATTAAGACTTCTGGATTGCAAGTTTTGGTCTTTCTTTTTGCTGAATACGTCTGGTTAGTTAAGAAGGATATTTAACAGGGTTCTGGGGATAAATATTTTCACAAAACTGTAAGATAAATGTAGTACAAGTGCCTGTAGAGGTATTGTTTTATGATAGTGAGGCTTGCTTTTTTTCGATCTCAGGTGACAGAGGTCAATCTCAAATAATGGTCTTCATGTCAAAATCTAAGGACAAGCAAAGATCTAGTTTTAATTTTTCAAGAATGGTTTGCATCATTACTTTTAAATGCAGTTGCCTGGTCTTTATGTTATGTGATTAACTTTTACTCACTGTGGGAAATGACTAAATTCAGGAGACATTTGTTTCATGCCATAACTGCTCTTTGTCTATACATCCTATGCTCCATTTTTGTGTGGTATAGTTTATCCCCTGGTAAAAGCAACAGGCTTAGCTTGGGTTTTGCTCTGGTCTGCAGGAATATAGCCTTCCAATAGTCATATAAGCCATTTGTAGTAGCCCTGGAAGTTTTTGTTCAGGTGATTGGTGCTTTGAGATCTTTGCCTAAGGCACGTAGCTGCCTAATGTCACTGCAAGACTTCTTTAACGTGCCCTTTGTGTAACTCTTACAGCAAACATTGGAGCCGCTGCTGCTGGTCAGTGTCACATAAAACGTGGAAGTATTTGAAGGATCTTCCAGGCAGTAATGCTTATTTGAATGTTGCATCTTTTCAAGGGACAGGGCAGTTCGAGAAGTCCAGCTGTGCTACAGAGCAAGCACACTGCTGGTCACCTCCCTGTCCTGCCAGCCTAGTCCCATGACTGGTGGGAATACAAGCTTTTGGGGTTGGAACTGACATTACTTTGAGCATGTACCATTTTGAGACCGTATGTGCAGCCTATGCGCTGTTATTAGCAGAACTAGCTACTTTCCGTGGATTTTTACGTCGGGGAATCAGTGGTTGTGCTTGAACAGAAAGCCTGTGCCAGTCACAGCTGTACACGTACACAGCTGAATTCCTGCTACCTTTAACAAAGAGTGCCAGAATCTAAAGAACTTTTCCTGCTCGCCTGTAGGCAGCATTGCTTGTTCTGCCTGACAAAAGGTTGCTATTCTCTTATTCATTTTTTCCTTTTCTCTGACTGCAAAAAGTATAAATGATTTTCGTGCAGAATTTTTGGAAGGTTTTCTCCCCCTCCCCCGTTTCCTGAAAAGCTTGCATACAGAGCTAGACACTCATAAGCTTTTCCGAGATAAGAATTTAATTTATTTACGCTTCATGGTTCCAGGCATGGCTACAGACTGGTTTGGAAATTTGCTGTTCCAACTTTAACAGATCACCGCGTGGAAAGGAGCAGCTGGATTTTCCTCCAGAGCAGCCATCAGCTGTTGGAAATCTCTTGATACTTCCCTGGCTTCTCCAGATTCAGCATGAACTTCTCCTTCCTGTAACAGGAATTACGCTATGTGCTGTAGGCTCTTCAGCTAGCAAAAGGAGTAAAGCATAGGAGAGGAATACAGCACCAATAGCAGTTTCTGGTGGGGCTGGCAGAGGCCACAGCACTGCTCTGACTCCTTCTCACTTTCGTAAGGACAAAGTGTAAAACACTCCCCAGCTCCAGCATGTCACAGTGTTTCTGAACTAACTTCTGTGGCTCAAGCAAGTAGGTGATGAGTTCAAAGTCAAGAAATGCAAACTCTTCTCCATGCTATTACACTGCTTTTCCTTCTCACCTCTTCCCCTCTTAAACAGAACCCCCTCTACTACGTACTCCAGTGTTCAGTCAGATAGCTGAAGTGCGAAGGCAGCAGCCCCACGTCTCATCTCACGCTGGCTGTATGGCAGCATAATTCTGTTGGCTACGATCAAGTTAGTCCCGATTTAGGCAATTGGAATGACCCATATGCTAAATCTGTATGATGACGTATGTAGGATATGTAATATAGCCAAGTGACTTTGCCATGAGAACAGTATTTCAGTGTTGCTTGACTGCCTTTAGAATACAATGGTGAAAACACTGTATTGCATTAAGTAGTACTTAATTAATGTAAGCCATGAAAGAGGGAAATTCAAACAACTTGCTCTGATCTGGATGTTTTACTGAGAAGTAAGGGTGGCATAACTGGTGACGTTTTTGCTGCTGAGCTGTTGGCTGTTTCTCTTCTGGGCTCGATGGTTCTTACTGAGATTCGTCCTTCAACACCAGCTAAAAAAAATTGAAAGCAGGTTTTCTGCTTGATTTTTTTTCACATTCTTTTTATCAGAGCCCTCATCAGAGTGCTTCTTGCTATGAACTTTGTACCGTAATTTGTCAGTCTTGAATGCCTCAAAGGACTGTGGGCAAAGCTGTGATACAGACACTGCAAAATACAGGAGTGTTCCCCGGCGAACAGTCCTGCAGGCTCCTGTCAGCTTACAGTTTGTAAACTTTGCAGGGACTTGACTGATGGACATTTTGCATATAGTCACAATCATTATAAATTTTTCATGTAATGAAAATTCATTATGAGAAGAGAATAAAGTGAGAAGGGGGAAGAAAAGGGAAAAAACCCATACAGTTACCACTGCTGGTTAGCACAACTTGCAATTTATGACCTGTGAAAAACATGGGGAAGTAACTGAAAGTCAGGAGGGAAGAGTTACTAGCCATGACATCATTAGCTCAGTTAATATAAAACTTTATATGCTCACAATGGGAGACTTGTCTGTTGAGTTGATGGTAAAAGGGGGTGGATCCTGCCTTGGTGTAAATGGGCATGGTTCCACCTTGGTTATGTCAAAATATTCGCTGGTCTTTTGTGTGTTTCTGTCCAGGCTAGGAGATCCTTCATTCTGCAAGGTAATCGTGGCCTTTTCCTCTTAGTCTTTCAGGTTACAATATGAGAGAGGATGTAAGATATGTTGCTAGCCATATAGGTAGCAAGTAGCTTGAAGAAGCTCAAGAGATGAAGTTTCCAGATTCTTTTGATGCATTGTTGACTGTTTTCAGGCTCTTTGTCTCTTTCCTATATTCTGAAATCTAAGCTGTTCATTAAAAGGGAAGAAAAAAAAAAGCAGTTTCTTCTAGTTAAGGCACTTAATCGTATTTCCTAGATCCACAGATGCAACCCCCTGAATGGCCTGTTGAATTTGAGACTCTTAGCTCTCCCCAGAGTATATTAAGGGATCATCGTTCACACATCTAGCTTCTGTAATGATGAATGGGATTATTAGAGAAAATCCCCGTGTGCATTGGTGAATCTAAAATCGTGTGGTTCTTTTGCCTATTCATTTAGACTCCAGTTCACAAAATAAACCAGCTGGACTAGTATAGGCAAGGCCAAGTTATCTGGAGGAGGGATACCTTCTATTCTGCTAGCAAAGCGGACATATCTTGGGCAGCATTCTGTGGTTTGTCCGAATCTGAGGTAGTCTTGGTGTACGTGTTGGAAGCTCATCACAAAACATGTTCTGAATAATGACTGTTTTCAAAATTTGTGTTAATATTCTTGCATGATGTGTGACTTTGTGGAAGAACTTTCCTTCTGAATTTTTTCAGTGTGCTCAGAACGCCCCATGTCCTGGCCAATGCTGAACATAATCACTTGTTAATTGAAAAATGATGAGGGAAATTGGTAGCCCTCTATAGAATGAAACATTCCATGGACATCTGGTGTTAGATGAATGTATCCAAGGGGTGTGAAATGAGAAAGCAGTTGTCTCTGACCCCAGGGAACTGTAACCCTGTCAGTAATATTTTTTTATTCAGGGAAAAGTGTCTTTACTTTTCAAACGTATGGGCAGCGTTAGTTTGAGGTAGAGGATTCTCCTGCCCACACTGTGAGTGAGTGAGAGTTGAGGACACACTGTCTTATGCAGAGGCTAAAAATGGAGCAATGTGTCCTATCCAAATATAAACAGGAGGTGGCCGGGCAGATATTTCAGCCACTGACTAACTGAAACATCAACCAAGCTTCAGAGATTAAAAAAAAATGCAATTTACCCTCCTATATGCAGAATGAGAATTCCATATGCATTCCCATCCCATGATTTTGCATTAATCTTCCACTGGCTTGTGATTTCTGAGGAGCTGTAGATTGAATCCAGGCACGCTAGCTAGCTAAGTCTAATTTCCGAGTTGGGGGTATTTTTTGTTTGGTTTTTTAAATACTTTTCTTTTCCCCCTTTCAAATTCCTTCAATACCAAAGGACAAATGGATTCTCGAGCATTAATCTAAAATACTGCTACTAATAATAACAACCTAACATGTGTGCTGTTTGCCAAAAGCTGAGAATCAGCAATGATGAAAGATGAAACTGCCCCAGGTTTCTTGGCAAAAGTGATGTAGGCAAATATTTCAAAGGTCATTTCAGTTTTGAAATTTGCTTCCTTGGAGATTGTGCTGTGGTAACGTTTGCCTTTTAGATGTTATCAGAGAAGCACTGGAATTTCATAGTAACTGAAATTAAAGAATTTTAGGATGTAGAGTCTGGCTGTTAAAGATATCCCCTGGCCTGCTGTTCTCATTAGCATTGCTAGTCTTGCAGGCATTTGCTGATCGCTCCGGTTCTAGCATTTCGCAGTCAACAAGTTACATTGTGAGCTCAAAATCATCAAAATGATTAGGTTGTCCCCGTTTGCTGATCACACACTTGACTCTTGTCCTGTTTGTCATCTGTTTGCCCTTCAATAAGCTTTTGTGTTTTCAAATTTAATGCAAAAAGCCAACATAACCTCAACTTTGCTTGTGTACTAATTGATTTTGCAAGTTAAATAGTGCCGTTATTCAATAGCACTGCTTCAGTAGCAGCGAGAGACCGCTGAGACCAGGGCCCTGTATAAGTGTCAAACAAACTCGCAGATATGGCAGGACCTGCCAGATGGCAGCTTCTGCAGCCCTAAGTATTCCCTTTTTTGCATGGGAATAATGGAGACCTTGAAGAAGCACTGCATTGACATATGTGGCAAGATATGTCTTATGTAAAGAACAGTTACTAACATGAAAAATATTTTCTTTCTCAGCCTTATTTCTTATCTCTGTAGCAGGGCTACCACCCAGCTGGTGTTTTCTGAGGTTGGCTGAGCGCCTGCCTTGAGGTCTGGTTATGTTTACCACGCTTCACTGGGTAAGCCTCCTGCCAAATGTGCTGGCCCCTGGCACTATGTGCCACCTTCGCTGATGGCACAGGAGCTGCTGTCCCAAAAGCCTGGAGGAGCGGGCTGCAATGTGGAACAAGGGATTTTTGGTGTGATCAGAGCTTATGTTGCTGTGCCAGACTTTGATTGTCCTGCTCTGGGTGGGACTGGAGAGAACTTGCTTGTTTGAACCCAAGGCTGGGCTTTGCAGAGCTTTCCTAATAGGAGGCTGTGTGCTGCCTGATTGCTTCCCCAGGTTCTGTGCAATGTATTTCTTTTTCATGCTGAAACCAGCTTGTAAAGCCTTCGAGTCTGCTATAGCTCAAGGGTAGCAATGCAGGAAAACAAGTACCTTCTTTTTCTGTGTGCATTTTGATGCTATCCTAATTCTAATGTTGCATAATATAGTTGCAGAGCATACAACTCTTGTTACTTTTGGTTATTAGATGAGTTCAGCAATTCCAATGCTATCCACTATTTCTGGTCTTCAATTCTGACCTGTAGCTTACTGGGTGAGCAGGAAGGCTGTAACCCAAGCATTAGGCAGAAGCTTATTTGTGCTTTTTCATTAGCAAGTGTAGCTATGTTGAGTCTCACCACCACTCTCAGGAGCAGCATCATGAGAGCTGCTCTTGGTGTGTTGTGCTCTTGCAGTCGGCTGCTTCTCCTTGGGGTATCTTTGACCTCAGTAAGGGGGAAGTGAAATCCCTTTTCATTGGTAAAAGAAGGCTTGTGTGAGCGCTTTAACTTGGAGAATGGCCTTTTTGTAAGAGGCCATGAACGAGACAGCTGCAAGTTGACCTGTTCTCCTAGAAGTCATCGAGTGGCTACTCTGATCTCCGGATCCGAAACGGAGTGACTCTTTCTTTGAGCAGATGAAAATACTCTAGGGGACGGTCAGATTTCTAAGAAGTTTCAACACCTACTTACAGTGTTCCTTTCCTTATCTCCCTCCAGTAATCAGAGGTCACGTGGAACACCTTTTCTTCATGGAATTGAGCCACAGATTGAAAAACCCACTGCAGTAGATTGTAAGCAGGTTTCTGTTTTGACTTTTCAATTTATATTGCTGAAGACAAATTTTATTAGTAAAATCTTGGGTAACTCAGCAGTGGATTTTTAGGCTCTGACTGGGTGCCTGGAGCTGCATTTCTTTGAACTGTCTTTTAGAGGAACTGCAGCTGTATAAATGGATGAAGACTGTGGAAAGAAACCATAAATATGGCTTTATTAAGGTGGGTTTTTAAATCAAAGTGACTTTTTGAAATATTTTAATGAAGGTTAAAAACTCTTTTCCAGTTCTCTCCAACAGCTATTCAGCTTTTCAGCAATGCAGGGTGGGACATGTTATCAAGGGAAACGTGGCCATTGCATAAATGGCAGTGGATGGGGCAGGGCAGTGACTTTTCCATGAGACTCTTTAACCTTGACTAGACAGCAAACTTAAAATGACCAGGGGCTAGCATGCCTTTTCTGCGCCTAATTTTCATGATGCAGGATGAGGATAGGTTTTACAGGGCTAGACAGAAGTTGCTGGGATGGTGCTGTGGGTTTTGGGGAGTGAGGAATTTGTGTGCATTTGGGAGACATTTCCTTTTGCCCTGCAGCTTTTTTTCAATGGGCAGTGGTGGATTGTGCCTTACCAGGAATGTGACAAACTCACTCAATATTTTTCTTGCTAGAAGTTAATTGAAAACAACGATTTAGCACATAAAAATGTGCTAGCATAGCTTGATGATGGTTCAGTGCCTTATATTCCCCTCATGTTCTTGTCACAGATGGTTTAGACTCTCTTTACTTAAGTATGTGTGGCAGGTATCTGAAGTCCACAAGCCAACTGGTACTTTGAGCTGTTGACTGTCCTGGGAGTTAAACGTGGGTTCAGTAAGCAGCACTGAACTCTTGTTTCCTTAGCAGCTGGGAGCTAATGGAACTGTAGAGGAAGCTCAGGCTTTGCAGTAGAAAAGCCACATCCGTTCCAGCTTACACACAGCTCCATCTCCCCACATCTCAGTGACTCCAAAGCTGGATCCAGTGAAACCCAAAGACACTTAGATTGAAACAGGGCAGTCGAGGGAGTGGAGCAAGGGATAGGTGGAGGGGTATGAGTAGTCATCAAAAGTCAGGGCTAAACCACTGGCAGTTGTCTTGCTTATTCTCCACCATAAGGGCGTGTCTTTGAGAACACTGGGCAAAGGCTCTTCACTGAAGCGCAAGGCCATAGCATGGAGGAAATCATTCAGAAAGCTTCTCGGTAGTCTAAAGAGAGTAAAAATAGTTGTGGTGGAAGAGCTTATCCTCTCGGCACATGCACAAGGGTATGTGCACATACATATGCATCTGTGTAAATGAGTGTGTAAAAGAAAAGGCCCTGGAGCACATCATCCAGAGGTGATCTGAGCTAGGAGTTCAGTTCAGTAGAGCCTGGCATAAAGAGACTTTATAGCAGTGTGGCGGGCTGACCCAGGGTGGGGACCAGGTGCCCACCAAAGCCGCTCTGTCACTGCCCTCCTTGGCTGAGCAGGGGAGAGAAAATATAACGAAAGGCTCGTGGACTGAGATAAGGGCAGGGAGATCATTCAGCAATTACATTCATGAGCAAAACAGACTTAAGTTGGGGAAATTAGTTTAATTTATTACCAATCAAATCGGAGTAGATTAATAAGAAATAAAAAACGTCTTAAAAACCTTCACCCCACACCTCCCTTCTTTCCGGGCTCAACTTCACTCCCAATTTCTCTACCACCTCCACCCCAGCAGCACAGGGGGGTGGGGAATGGGGGTTGTGGTCAGTCCCTCACACGCTGTCTCTGATGCTCCGTCCTCCTCAGGGGGAGGGATCCTCACACTCTGCTCCTGCTCCAGCTCAGGATCCCTCCCACGGGAGACAGTTCTCCACCAACTTTTCCGACTGACTCCTTCCCACAGGCTGCAGTTCTTCATTAACTGTTCCAGCGTGGGTCCCTCCCATGGGGTGCCGTCCTTCAGGAACAGCTGCTTCAGCCTGGGCTGCCCATGGGGTCACAGCCTCCTTTGAGCATTCCCCTGCTCTGGTGTAGGGTCCTTCCCGGGCAGTAGGTGGGTTTCTGCTCCCCCGTGACCCTCCATGGCTGCAGGGCACAGGCTGCAGGTGGGGTCCTCCCTGGGCTGCAGGGGGGTCTGTGCCCCCCTGTGACCCTCCATGGCTGCAGGGCACAGCCGGCCTCGCCATGGGCTGCACCAGGGGCTGCCGGGGAATCCATGCTCCTGAGTCTGGAGCACCTCCTCCCCCTCCTTCTCCCTGACCTGGGGGTCTGCAGGGTTGTTCTCTCACATATTCTAACTCCTCTCTCTGGCTGCAGTTGCCCAGGTGGGTTTTTTCCCCTTCTTAACCGTGTTGTCTCAGGGGCATTACCGATGTTGCTGACGGATTCAGCCTTGGCCAGTGATGGGTCCATCTTGGAGCTGCTTCAAGCAGCTTCTCACAGAAGCCACCCCTGAAGCCCCCTGCTACCAAAACGGTGCCACACAAGCCCAGTACTAGCAACCAGAGTGTTCTGTTTCAGGAGGCAGAGCTGTTCCAGATTCATTTGTACCATCATGGTAAAATTACCTTTGTTTTTGGCACAAAGATAACTACCCATTTTTATTCGTGTCACATTTTACCCGCTTGCAGTTCCCTGCTTGTATGTTTTGGCTTTTCACCAGGACCTCGGGCTATGTGTGCTCATCTGGTTTTGATAAAACATTGAACTTAGACAATACATCTTCTTGGACATTTCTTCCTGTTAGATTCGAGTGTGATACAAAGCAACCAGTACTTGATCAGTAGCAGACACTGTTTTTGTCAAGCATCATTGGATGTTCATTAGCCATGAAAGGATTGTAGGCTTGCCACAGCACAGACCAGCACAGGTAGGTGTTGCTTCTTCTGAGCCCTTCTTTTGGCCACTCGAGCAAAGCCCTAGGCTGTAAGGTAGGGTGCCCTTTTGAAGTCCATATTCACGCTCTAGGCTATAACACCAAAGTTGTTTGGATGGTGTTATCTACTTTTACACTCTTTTAAAGTCTGCTAATAGAGATAAAATGCTTGTGAGATACTGAACAGTGGCAGATGAATGGAAGTAGCAACCTCATTAAAAACCATCTCCTTGTCCCGACACTTAGGTAGCATTTAATGAACACGAGAATTTGCAATGCGCTAATATATTGGGTAAAAAGCTGAGCAAAACCAGCGTTTCTCATGGTCTGCCCAAGGAGCATATGTGACCTCTATTAGTGTAGTCTGTCTTTCAGCCTCCGTAACACACTTAATATCCCTAATATATGCAAGGGAAGGATGTACCACCTCTGCGTTTAGCAGAGTGTGATCGTAAACATGAGGAAAGGTATTCGTCTCACTGAAATTCATCTGTCTGCCTGTCTACCTGTGCATCTAGCTCTCATTTAAACCGGTCACCTGGGCTCCTCTCGGGGGACGTGGAGTAGGAAGAGGGAGAAACAGAGGCTGAGCATCCCTGTCTGATTTGCATGCCTGGCTTGGACTACAGTGTATTTCCACTGTCAGCACATTGGCAGCACTCTGTTAGTGATGCTGAGCGAGCTTGGGACGGTCTGTGTTAGCACCATCCTGCATAGAGAATTTGCTTTACATCTGGGTACCGGTGTAGTTCTGCCTGCCAGCACAGCCCTGCGAGTAGCTAGTCTGCCAACGTGGGCACAACAGACTGCTGGGGGGGTTACCTGCTTGTTATCTCGGGAGAAGAGCCTGCCCGTAGCCCTTCCTATCATGCTGTATTTTTGGTGCTGTCATACAGTGGGCATAGGCTGTCCAACTCGCAGCACTCATGTAGTAGGAGTGGTTTGTATGTGGGAGCATGAGTGAAACGGGTGGTGGGTGAACTCCCTGGAAGCTATCCCATTAAGTTGTTCCTTGTGCTATTGGCAAGCCTGTGTTGCACAGGAAGATAAAAGGTACTCAGACACACAGATTGCCATTGTTGGAGGTTTTAGCCTTACCTCAGGATCTGACAGACATGTTTATCCAGCGTGAGAGAGGCTGGGAGGCACCGTTTAGACCTCTCTGTTCCCTGCTTTTTTATCTCTTTATGTCTTGTCTCCCTTCCTTCATCTGGTGGACTGAGATGAAAGTTGTGTGCACCCCTCTGGAAGCTTCCTGATAGATCCAATTAAAATACCTCACTCTTGTAGCATATGTGAGGGTTGAGCCATTGAACCAGTTCAGCTGAAGGGTTACAATCCTGGAACTTTTTTTCTGTCCTGGTTCTGGGATTACGGGGATTCAAAACTGAGATTGAACACTTACACTTTTATGGGGAAAGGCTGGTAGAACTTAACATGCTATTCAGTTTTCAGCAAATTTTTGCTCAACGTGGAATTGAATCTTGCAATCTTAAATACTATACTGCAGTAAATATATGTGATAGATTCCCATTTAATTTGTGTGAGTTACACCCCCTAAAATCCTTCAGGCTATTTGAACAGATGACAAACCAAAAAATGGAGCTTTTTTCTCTAATTTTCCAGCTGTGTAAATCTAGCCTTGGATATTAAAAAGACTTACTCAGATTCACAGAGTTCTTCATATAAATTTTCTGTCTCCTGTATCTTGACTAATTTTCTAGAATTATCAAAGATCAGGTTCTTAAGGTGTTGTAACTAACAAATATTTATTTTATCATATCTTAATCCTCAAAGGCAAGAGAGAACTCTCAAAGTTAGAGCTGACTACAGTTCTTTCAGTGACACTGACATACTCCCATTTGATCTGTCTCTAGGTCCTGAGATTAGAAGGCAGCTGACAATGTTCATTAATGAAAGATAGGATGAAGAGGGAATCCTGCTTATATTCCCTCTATTAATTGTTCCACTGACTATAATGAGATTTTATTTTTTGTGGTACCATATGTATATGGAACAAGAAGAAACGCCTTTTTTTGAAGCATCACTCATCTAAGCCATCTCTGATTTAAAAAATGAAGTTGCTTTTACAGAAACCATACAAAACCGTTGTCAAGACTTATATGAAATACTGTTGTGTCCTAATAATAACTTCTAGCTGAAAAATCTTGGCATCCTGCAGTTTAGGGAAGGGGTTTAAAATTCACCTTCAGTTTTTGGGCAACAGGCAAAACATGTGGCTCTGTTTAGGAGCTATTTTCGTTAAAGCTTGACAATACAGGATGATAAAATACAGCTGCATTGTTTAAACTTTCAATTTAATTTCTGGTTGGTGTCCAAGTTGTTTCATCAATATGGCGCCATTCATTTCAAAACAAAGCTCTTGGAAGGGTCTCCATTACCCACCATTGATCAAGAGGGTGTTAAAATGTAGAGCCCAATTATGTTCCTGGCCTGTTTGGAATTCCAAAATTGGATTTTTACAACTGTCAAATTTGCAATCAGGGTAACTTTCCATGACAATTAGTCAGAATTATTAGAGCTTTTGTTGCCAGGGAGTTATAGCTAATGGTGGTGGTTCACTTTTCAAGGCTCTGTAAGTGTCAAAGGCAACATATATCTTGAAGAATAGCCATTTGACTACAACATTGTCTGTACTTAACTGCACCCAAATGTCTACTACTGTTACAGTCATTTTTATCCATCCTCCAGGGCTGAGTTGTTGCCACAACCTCTACTGCAAGCTCTGCAGATATAGTGAACTACTGAGTTCTGCCGTGTTGCAAAATGGGACTTTAGAAATTGTGACATGAGAAAGTTCATCCTTGAATGTGTCACGCAAACTCAGCTTGGTAAGGGCTGGTTCTCAAAATGCTATTAATGCTGCTGATCTTCATCAGTTATTGCTTTGGATCTTCTCAGTCTGACTGATACCTCACAGTTAAAGCACCTACCTGTGTGTCATATTTGAGTGTGTGCTGAACTTGAGACGTTTGCACAGTCAGGTCTTCCTTCTTGGTATAGCTCTAAAAAATTTTAAAAAAAGCTTTCTTTGCCTAGTGGGCAACATCTGTTTTAGAGGCATCTGTTCAAGATGGAAGGGGGATTTTTGCAAGGGCTGGTAGTGACAGGACGAGCGGTAATGGGATTATACTGAAAGCAGGGCGATGTAGATATTGGATATCAGGAAGGAATTCTTCCCGAAAAGGGTGGGGAGGCACTGGGACAGGTTGCCCAGAGAAGCTGTGGATGCCCCATCCCTGGAAGTGTCCAAGGCCAGGCTGGATGAGGCTTTGAGCAACCTGGTCTAGTGGAAGGTGTCCCGGCCCAGGGCAGGGGGTGGGAACTGGATGATCTTTAAGGTCCCTTCCCACTCAAACCACTCTGTGATTCTGTGATGCGACCTTTGGTTGTCCTGTTGATGTCAGCAGATTTTTGTCATCAGCTTCAAGCTTTAGCTCACATACTGACTGTAAGAGCTCTGTCTGCTGCTGACAGACAATGGCTGTGTGTTCATCCTTGCATCCAGTTAAACGAACCGCTTTCCAGTGTCAGTTACAGTTTACCCCCTTTGCTATGCTTGCTGTTCCTCCCACCCTGCTCTGCCCGTTTTGTTCCAGACTCAAGCATCTCTGCAGCCACATGGTTTAAGGAATTGATCTCCCTGAAAAATAATAAATGAGTTTTTTTCAGATTGGGTTATTTTTTGCTCTCTTTCCTGTCTGGTGTATTGTCTATCTGGGTGTTGCAGATGCGCTCATTCTTAAAACAGAGGTGGCAGCTTCTTAAACCAGTTAAGCTTAAGCAGTAGTGCTACCTAGTGTCAAGCTATCACCTCTCTTTTTAACCAGAGACTCTCTTTTTAACACATACCTAGAACATCTCGGTGTCCGCTGACATGCATTTACCTGAACTGTCATGTGATCATTTTTGACAAAAAGATCTGGAATCTAGCTTTATTGATACAGGGTCCAAGTTGTTCAAACCCCTAGTCCTGCAGAAAGCTTGCCCTGGAAGAAAGAGGGATTGTAATCAATTTTGTTTAATTAAATCAACCTAAACTAATTGTCAGGTAATAAAATAGTGTTGGTCAGCTCATAAAACAGAAACAAAGATGAAAAGAGTAGTTGCCACGAACAGGTGGTAACTCTGTTTCCAAGTTAGACCACATTACTCTCTGGCACAGGGTCTCTGAGAATACCTCATATTCTAGTTCTTTAAAAAAATGTTTATGAAACTTATAAAATATAGGGCTCATTTTATAACCAATTTTCTATCTCACCTGCCAAGAGCAGTGGGGGTTGAGCCAGCACAAGGCGGATGCAGAGTTTTAGGCAGCTGTCCAGAAATGGATTCCCTGCACAGGGCTGTGGAATACATTTCTACCTTTTATTGGCCTTTCTGTTGCAATTCTTGTGATTTAGTTTTCTTTCTTGTAGCTGTTACAGAAGAGACCTTGTAAACATTTTTTTGACGTCACCGATCTTGACCTGGCACTGTTGTGCAAAGGGAGAAACTTCCTAGGCTACACTGTGGGTGCAGGTTGACTCTAGATGGGTCTTGGGTTAGTAACAGGATCCCTCTGGATTTGGCCCTTGGTATTTCTGTTGACTCTGCACTTCTTGTAGAAGGCATAAAACATTTATCTCATTTTAACTGGGAAGGACTAAACTGGAATCTTTATCTGCTCCTCAAAGTAGAAGCAGAACTTGGTGGTTTGGAGTTGCTGTTAATGGTGAAATAATGAAAGAAAATGTATTGCATAGTGGTTATTATTCAGTTAATAGTGCAAAGCTATGTGGTTCTGAGAATTTTGTTATGTCTTTCAGTTATTTGAATACTGTATAGTGGTGCAATGCTTTCAGCATCAAAATTGCACTGTCTGTGACTTATACCCATTTTCTGTGACCACCCTTTCCCAAAAATCTCATGCAGGATGCCCTTGGTTGCTTTTATGTTAAGGCTCAAACATCTTAAGGCATTGAAAGACTAGATTCATTGTCTCTTCCACATCAGTCCTCCTGTTTCAGAGACTGCAGTCATAAAACAGTGTGCTGCATTGATACAGCTCTTTGGAGTTCTGGCTGCAGTGACGATCTCAGTTAAAAGGGAATGCTCTAGAAATCCCTACCTGAGAATTTCAGCTGCCAGTGCACAAGACTAATGGTGTGTGGCCTTGTAGCCTCCAGCATCTTGTTTGGAGTCTTGACCTGGCTTTAGCTTTCTGTCACGTATTGCTTTGGGACCTCGGGTTGGCCAGACTTGGCCTTAGGGTTTTAAGAAGTGAACCTCAGCTTTTGCTTCTCTGCACTCGTCTTGCACCTGATGTGCCCTTCCCTGTCATGGAGGGCAGCTGCCATGGGCCAGGGTAACTAATTTCTAGGCTTGTTGGGGTTGCCTGCAATGCTTTGTTTGGGCTAGTAGCTGACCTGGATAACTGAGCTTTGCTCTTCCTCCTCTGAGAAGCTGAAGAATTGGAATTCCTGTAGCTGGCTGTCTTGGTTTGTAGGGAAGGTGCTAGAGCCACATCCCAATCCTCACTTGCAATCACGTGTTGGCTGCAGCAAAGACAGGGAGCAGAGTGGTTTTGACTTGTCTTCTGTAAAGCAGGGCACTGCCATGGCTTAAGAAAGGTTTGTTGCCTATAGCAAGAGGTACCAGAGTTAGAAACCCATCAGATTTGGATGAGGTGAGGCAGGAGCTGGAGTGTCTGGAGAGAGGCTTCTGTGGGAGGCCAAGACTCCCCTGTCTGGCTCCTGCCAAATTTGTTTGGAAGGTTGCAACTGCTGCTCATATAGAAGCAAAACTGGCCATGCAACAGGAAAAGTTTCACTTATTAAGTGCCGTGTTTTCTATCTTTGCACTTAGAGTACTGCTCTGATCCAGCCAGGTTGCTGCCCGGCTTAGGATGTGTCCCAGATCCCTGCTTGCCTGCTCTCTCTGTGCAGCCAAAGATGAGGTTGCAGTACATGCTGACGCAGCTCGCAGCCAGCTGGCACTGGTAACGCTTGCAGGGAAGACTGCAGCATGGCCGTCACCTTCTCCCTGTGGGATTTCCCAGTGGCAGGCATTGCCTCCTGGCTCCCACTGCTTGAGGAGGTGGGACTAGAAGCAGTGCGAGTGGTGCGGCACATGCTGTGGTCGCTTGTCTGAGCAAGGCCATGGTGGGACTTTGAGAACATCCCCTTGGGTCCCTGGTGTGATTTACCATGTCCCTGCTGAATGAGCATCACTCAAAACCCAAATCTTGGGTTAAACCAGCTGAAAAGATTTCTCACATTGGCAATCCTGCGAGGGGCTTGGGGGTAGGTCCCTCTGAGAATTTCTTTAAGAAAAAGGGAGTAAGATAGGGATGGTGTCCTTTCGGGGCAGCTTGCTGTTCATCCACATGTCCCTTGCTTGCCCAGCTTAATGGAAACAGCTGCCGGGAGTCACACCAGCCAAGTCTCCATTCCCTCCCCTCAAAGGATAGGTGTGGGGGGAATGTAACACTGGTGACCGTGGGACCAGGCTTGGCCCCTTATCACTGCTTGTATGCTTTAAAGCTTGAGGTAACAAGGGAGAAATATGAAAGCATCAGCCCTCCAAGGGGGTCTGTGTGGGTTTTAGTGAGTGTTTGAGGAACTTAAGGGACTCCAGGTCCTGTCCAGATGGGCCCTGGGGTGTTTGCAGCAACATCTCCCGGTGAAGATGGGTAGGACAATACTCAAGCCTGCTGTGCAGCTTTCTAGGCATGTGCACAAAACCATCCAGGACCCCAGACTAACAAACCCCATATTCAAAGCAATTATCTGATCTTGTTTGTTTGTTTTTAATGTGATGTTTCTAGACACTGGTACAACAAACACACTCTTGTAAAATCTTGTAACAGTTGTTTGTAGTTAGTATCTTCAAGATGATTTTGTATGTGCTGATCATGACTAATATACATCACTTCAGTGTGACCGTCATCCTCCACTGCTGTGGGAAGTTTTTGGTACCAAGACAATTATTTCCTCAGCTTGTTTAGCATTTTTCTTTTTCCTTTTTACCCTTCAATGCAAGAAAACACAGATACTGATTCGCTCATATATTGTGCTTTCCAGATGAAAGTGCTTTGTGGTTCACAGACTTAAATAATTAGGTCTTCACAGACCTCAGAGTGCTTTACAAAGGCAGTTGGAGTCATCTCTGGTTTTACACTTGAACGTAGAAGAATCTCTAGAGGCAAGGTAACCAGCCCAGCTCACAGGCTGGCCCCAGCAGAGCTGGGGGCAGACACCCCCTCTGCAGCATACTCCAGTTTTCTAAATGTTAGGAGATGCTTCTATGCCCATACTGCTAAAGGTCTTCCCCAGACTTGATTTCTTCTCTTCTTGTTGTCTCAAACTTGGTTTTTAGGGTATGCACCAGGCGCTGAGGAGGTGCTGGGTTCTTCCCATGGCTCAGCCAAAGCAACGGCTGCTCCTCTCCCTCCTTGAACCTGGAACCATTTTTCCCCATAGCATGCAATTGAGGCAATGACTGCTGTTATTCAAAAAATAACCCGAAATCAACCCCAAACCCCTTAAACGTTCAACCAGAATGGATTGCTGCAGCCGGTTTCATTCAGTAGGTTTTTCTGTGGTTGTATTTCTTGGAAGCATCATCTCCAATCGAGGCACGGGGCTCTTTTACAGGCTTATTTCAGCACTTCGAGAGCACGAGTGTGTGCATCTGTGCATGCATGTCTTGCTGTGGGTGGGAAGGGGGGAAGTGCTGGCAAGAGTGCAAACGAGCCGAGCGGGGAGAGCGAAGGTGCTTTCATTCCTTCCCAAGTTTTGCTCTGCATTTCTCGGCTGAACCGATGCTGTGCAGGGCGAGGGTTTGACACATTCCCAGTGATAATTGCCTTGTCTCCCCCCCCGCAGGTTCATCTGGCCGCCAGCACCGTCACTTTTCCAACCAGGACCGTAAGTGGGCAACACGAACATCACGGAAAAGCTGAGCCTAAGAGCGAAGTGGGGTGCACTCCTGGGTGGGGGCTGTGGCAGACAGGGATGCCCTTCACTTTGAGGGGGGAAGCATTTGGGAGGGGATGTCTGCCTGCTTGTTGCCTCAGTTTCCCTCAAGTATCTGGGAGGCAAGAGAAGGGGAGCTGGAACTGCCCTGCTCCTCTCAGGTTCAGGGAATTGCCGTCCTGCTCGCACTTCTCTTGTTCCTCCTTGGGTCAGTGCCTGAGAGGGGACACCAGGCTCCACAGACCCTGGGTTTCTCCAAGGGTGCCTGTCATGCTCTCCTTGCAGTTAAAAATCATCCCTCTGTTTTTCCTGACCTGCTCATGCTCCTCATCAATCTCTGGGGGTGGTATATTGGGAAGATCCAGAAAGGGGGTCGGCTCGACGAGGCGACTGCTGCAGGGCACTCACAGGAGAGAGGTGCTGTGACCTTGTTTGCCATTGCAGGCTCTCCCATGAGGAGAGCATCCAGCAGCCTGGTGTGTCCGAGTGACACTCATGTTGGTGTCTCTGAACAGCCTCCCCTGCGAAAACCAAAATGGTTTTAGAGGTTGAAAGTGAACAAGAGCTTATTTGTTGCTTGCCAGTGCATGAACTGTGTGTCTCCAAATTGATGGTGAGAGAGGCTTGGAAGTGCTCTGGTGCATGTGCAAAAGCCCAACCAAGATTTAAATTCCACTGTATATCTCCAATGATGGCTAATCAGTAAGGAAGAGGAATTTATATAGGAGCTTTTGTACCTGATGGCCATGTGCAGGTTTTGTGGAAGATGAAAATCCTGGGACCTTTGAAGCAGCACATATGCTGAGCAGATGAGTTACTCCAAAGGGCCTGTTTTCTGAAAGCAGCAGTATGCAAGGGCATGAGGAGCTCACACTGATCTGCCTCTTTGCTCTCCTTGCTGAACACACGCCCAGCCATGTCCCATAGCCCAAAAGCTCTTATGAATCCTTAAATTAGGATGAGCATCTGTCTTTCTCCCCCTGCCTCTATTGGAGACGTGCTTCATGCTCTAGCTGCAGCTCATCTCTCTTTGTGTGCTCTGCTCATGGATGTTACAGAACATGCCTCTGATTCCTCATTAACTGTGGTTGTTCAGCGTAGAATTGGCCGTTCATCCCAGGCACAGCTGGACTGGGCAGCAGCCAAGCAGAGCAGAGGTGGCAGCCTGGGAAGGATCTGCCTCAAGTCTGCAGGGCTGCATCCCTTGGGTGGGATCCCAAGATACCCAACACCTATTCCCAGAGCTCACTGTGGAGACCAGAGGGCATTTGGGGTGCAAAATGACTTCAGGTCGATCTTAGTTTGTATTATATCAGGGAAAAAATCCATGTCCAACTAGAGGAGTCGGTCCCACATTTTCTGGGAGAGAAGGATCCTTTTCTTGTTTCTAACCTCGTTCTTTTTCATATTCTCTTCCATGGCTGGGGATGCTATTGCTTCCTCCTCTCTGTTACTTGGGCATGGCCTGGCCACATGAATGCACTTTTTAATGCATTAACCCTCGTATTGAAACTCCTGTGTGTCCTTAGACACGTCATTTAGTGCCTCCACATAGCAGAGTATTGTGTCACCAGGAATTACATCTGAATCTTCTGCAATCCTTACTATTGGTCCCATCAGAGGCCAGTCTTTTTTCTGGATTGTCTTTTTAGAGTGATGATTTGATTCCTTGGTGTCTCTTCACTTTGTCTTCAGTTTCTCCTGTGGTGGCTGTACCCTTATCAACATCTTCCCTCTTCTGTGTCCCCAGGGGGTAAGAATAGTCCTGCCCCTTACTCATCACGGCCCTCTGAGGAGACAAGTTATTAAATGATTTAAAAACGTGGCTTACTCCATTGCGCACGTTCGTGACCCTTTAGGTTTTCATCCAGGCAGAATCTAACTCTGATGCTGTTATTCTGATAACCTGACAGTGGGGGTTAGAGGATATTGGCTGGGGTTTTATAGTGGTTTTGTGGGGTTTTTTTGGGTTTTTTTGGCTGTGCAAGCAGTCCTCCTTATCAGTAATTTGGCCTAGGATTCCTCTAGTTGTTCTGTGTGTGAAGACGTTTCTTTCTAAGCTTTGCTCTTATTTAGCTTCCAAAATGGACCACTGATTTATACGATGTAGGCTAAACTCTTTGGAATATGGGGCCAGGAGTGAGGCAGAGATGTATTGCCCTGAGTGTGGTTGGGGCTTGCTCTCTGGGGAGGGGAGATGACTGTTCTGAAATGCACAAAGAAACGTGCAGGAGCAATTCCACAATTTCCCTGGAAACTAGATGTCAAAATCTGTGCAGTGTAGGGTGTATGTGGCACTGCATGACATGAGGGTTTGCTCTTCTCCTTCCCAGAAGGAAACACATCAGGCAAGTAGAGGGCAGAGAGACTGTAAAATCAGCTTTTTCCAACTGCAACATTCATTAACTTTGATATAGGCAGGACCAAGAGGGAAGAATGGAAAGCTAAAAATTAAGTCTGTGTTATGCTACAATAGAGATCTGGCTGCAGATGCTTTTCTATCTCTTCAAGTTGAAGTGGTTGAAAATTTTCTAACCCAAGTGCCTGGATTGTTGAATTCTGTCAGGGGCTTTTCCTACCTTTTGGTGATCTGGAACCCAATACCTTGGGAGTGTCACTCCTGGCATCTGGCCCACTGTCTTGGGCAAGGTGGGAAGGTAACACAGTGTTAGGCTTACATGCTGGAAGTGCTTCAGTAGTGTGAGTTGCTGCTGTATTTCTAGAAGGTACAGAAAAGGCTGTCTGTTTTCTGTAACACTGTGATGTTCCTCGCAGGCTCATAAGCACTACAGCATAGAGAGATCTGTAGATGCTTCTGGCCACACTCAGGCACTTTCAACCCTACCCAAGGTGGGTGTCTCTGCCTGGTGGTTCCTATTGGCTGTTTCTAACTATTCAGCTCATCAGAAACTTTCGTTTCAGGGACTAAAGTGGAATTTAAGCTATCTGAATGTAGTCCTTTGTGTCAAATCAAATGATTTGTTAAAGCGAGGCCAGATTTGCGGGGAGAATCAATCTTTTTTATTAGATCAAGTGATGTGGAAAAAGCAGACAAAATTTCAGGCGGATTAACCCTTCTTCTGGCCCACATTTGTATTACAAGAATGGAGGGACCTGTCTACCAGGGGAGACTTGTGCTTTAGCGTATGCTTTCACGCTGACTGTTCCTCAACAGTCTCGGTCTGAACGCAGACATGGGTGGCATTTTTGGGCATGGACTTTTTTTGGGGGAAGACTTGTCTCCCTCTGTGTTTGGACACTAGATGTTACTACACAACAAATAACGGGCTCTGCTCTGCAGCTGACTCATTGTGCAAGTCTGGGGCTAATTACTGAATCCCTCCGTGCCTCAATTTCCATCTGTAAAATGTCACAGATGCCCACCATTCATAAATCGCCTTCAGATTTCCAGATGAGGTGCTGTGCAAGTGTAGAATAGCGTTAGTTTATACATATTGTGCTAGAGCGTAATACAAAACACGTGCAACAGAAGAGCCTCACAGATGTGTCTCTTTCAACTGCAAAAGGCAAAGCCTGGGCTGATGATTTAGCACAGCACTAATTGGGCTAAAATAGGAGATTGCTTTTGTATTGATGCAATTGTCGCCATTAAAGTCCTCATTTACCAACAGTTTTTGGAGATAGCCCAGTTATTTCCTATTGAGGAAAACTGTAGTGTCTTGGGTCATGAAGCACAGCAATTTATAGCAAATGTCGATGTTTTTATAGCATCCCCCACGCTGGCTGTCCTCACACTTCTGGAAGGGGACCGTTCCATTGTTTATTTTGAATGTGCGTCTTGCTTGGCCTGTAGCTGCACTTAGCACTTTTTTGCTGCCTGCAATCTTTTGGGCATAACCTAATCTCAGAGCAGAGGCATGAGACTGAGTCATTTCCATTGCCATTACCGGGTGTTGCATGCACAGGAATCCCCATTTATTGATAAGGAAGCTGTTCCTGTGGCTGCAGGCGAAAGAGTGCCTGGCAGCTGTTCAGCATTAAGTTAATTCTCGAAGTTTAAAGGATTTGTGGGCTGTGATGGTTTGGGTTCGGGCAATTAACTTTGGGAAAGTGCTTTAGAGTGTCTTCCAGACACATTTCATGGAGAAGGATGAACTTAAAACACTTGAGTTTTGACTTGTTTAAATGCCCTCAAGTTTCCTCATTGTGCTGTTGGGGCTAAACTCTCAGTGCATATGAAATCTAGGAGTTCCTTTGACTGCAAGAGAATTTTGGTTGTTCCTTCCAGTTGCAATCTGGCCCTGTGCTTGTTTGAAAGTGCCAACATCTTCCTGTTGCCAGCGGCATCTTGTGGCAGCAGGCGATGACTCTGCCCTGGGCCTCTGAAGCTATCTTGAAGCTAGCTGTTTAATTTTAAAGCTCTGGTCTGAGCTTAGTTGCCAGTGTATTATTGCCTGGTGCTCAGAAGTGATTGTTGATGCTGAGCTGTTGTGAGAAGAAGGTGTGGGGCTAGGGGGTTCAAGGTGTCTCTGGAGATATCCGGTTCCACCTTGGTGTATTGCAGACAAATTGCGCCATTCTGCTTTCGTCTGGTTTGGAATCACTGGCTGTTCTCCCTGTTCCTCATCAGTGCTCAGAGGGAGGGTCAAAATTCATTGTCAAATCCTCCGCAGCTGTAAGAGTAACATAATATTGGGGCTGAGTGCGTGGGGTGACAGGCGTGGGAGAGAAGATTGGCTGACGCCCAGCCTTACCCAATGCTTGCCATGTTCCAGGAGAAATCTGCCTGGATGCTGGGCCTTCAGTCGTGGTTCTAAACTTGCCATTTAAGGCACTTTTTTTAGGAGAGTTTTAAGGTGGAGGCAGCTAGGACCTCAAAATGAAGGTACTCAAGCTGCCAACAGCATGATGTCTCGTAAGGGACACATACTGCAGTGCTCTTTGTGTAGATACAATTCAGAGAAAGCACAGGTGGGCAAGGTGTGAATAAGGGCTCAGTCCCATCAAAACATGAATGAATGATCAGATTTGGAAGCATTTGGTGAGTTTTGGGTTAAAATTACAGATTGTGGGAATTCTGGAAAACATTTTGATTGTGGATATCCTCCGATTTTACATCTAAAATGGGTTAGAAAAGTAGCCTGGTGTAGCTATTTTTAAAAGTCTGAAACTGAGAATGAAATGTGCCTGGATAACCCCAAGTGGATATTCCTTTTCTAGTTTTTCTTCATCCAGGAGTTAATAAGGTAGCTACAAAAAAGAACAAACAAAGTCTTTTGCACAGCCTTGTGTTAGTCACTACTCTGACGTGAAGAAGGTGGCACCTGCATTATGGGGACCAGATAAATGATACAAGGGATGCACCAGGTCTCCTGACTCCCCAGTGTCCCTTGTGGCCCTCTGGGATTTAGATAAAGGTCAACAAAGGGTAATTAATTAGGCAGGGTAAGAGACTGACTATCTTGTAACCTTGAACCATTTCACTGCAGCTTTCGAGTGCTGAGTGACAGTCGTTCGCCTTGCGCAGAGCAACGGTGTGTTGAACAAGGGCTGTGGGCAGGAGGAGGGAAGGGTGGCAGAATGGACAAACCACGGTGGGTTTAACCTGAAATGTTCACCTGGGAAGTCAAAGCCTTGCAAAAGTGCCCCTGGCAATAATAATAATTATTAATTATTAATAATAATCCTAATTTTGATGTTCAGGGAGGCAAATTCTTCTGAATCCAGACCATCCTTTTCAATTTTTTGAACTATTATTTTCATTATTGGTCTTGCAGATAACTTTTGTCTTGGTAAAGGAAGGCAGTGTTCTATGTTCTGGATGAGGAACCACCAGTGCTTGACCGGACATCCTAAATGTAACATGTTTGTGGGTTACAGAAACTCTGTGGCGAGAGAAGGCACCAAAGGCTAGAAAGTGTCTTTAGTCCTTCTAGGCTGAAGTGTAGTGAAACTCAAAGCAGGGGTAGAATTTAATGTCAGAAATCCAAACTGGAAACAAGATGCATATTTTTTACACAATGGCTAACTTTGGATGCAGATCACTAAAGAAACCTAGGTTGTCTGGCCCTAGAGTGTCTTTCGGAAAGACATACTCCAGTTAAGCACACGTCGTTTGGCTCGAGACTGTGAGAGATTCTCTGGCCTGTGATACACAGGTGCAGAACCGCTGTTGAGGAGTCCCTCCAGACTTTCCCGTGAGACTCAGTTCAAATGTTTCCTTTTGTCCTGTCTGCTTCCTTACTCCTTGTTGCATTATGCCATATTTTGGCTGCAATTTCCCCCTGATTGCTTCTCCTAGCAGGGAAAAGCAGTCTCTCTGGTGAGGGATGTGAGACCATCTCAAATTGAGATGAACACGGGGTTCCCATGCATGCTTGGCTTGGGGTTCAAAGGGTTAGCCAGGTCCTACTATTACTCCATGTCCTAGGTCAGGGAGTGATAGAGATGTGAGTCTAGTTCAGTGATGGTGGGTATCAGATCCTGGGTTTTGCCGCGTGAGGACTGGACCAGCTTAGGAAGAGAATGTTTTCCCCCAGGAAGGAGCCCCAGCCCCTGTGGGCTCTGCCCTTGGCAGGAAGGCATGTGGGTTCCTTCCTTTTGATCTGGGGACCCTTAATCTATCTTGAACATAGCCCTGTCTTGCTGTGAGAGGTTTGTACATATCTATTGTTTGTACTACCTATATGTCTTTTTTTTTTGGCTTTTTATTTGCTTCGGTGTGCTTTACAGCCATGCAGTGGTAGGGTGGTGAAGCAGGGGAGTAAAGGGCTTGTGGGAGGGCTGTTTTGTGCAATTTCAGAAGCACCCACAGTACCACCATCATCGCCTGGGAGCACCGTGTTCAGCAGCTCACTAGACAGGAAGGCTTTAACAAACTCATGCTGGATAGGCAGAATCTTTATCAACAGGGTCATTTCAGTCTTCAGGCAACTGTGCTGGGCTACGTTAGAAACGTGTCCTTGGTTTCTGAAAATAATAGATAATACATTTCTAGCAAAACGTGTTGCATCAAAATCCAGCCCTTCCCTGCTAAACCTTACTCTGACAGATGAGGATGGATTGAACATGGATGTCACAACTCGTGGTTGCCTGTAAATAAATGGCCATGATCTAATCCCAAACGCTAACAGAGCACAGACCTAACCGGCAAAATAGATCTTTGGCTCTGTGAAAGAGCACAAATCGCCAGGCTGAGAGCAATTATGTATAAAATTAGTTAGTGGTGTGGGAGTCTGCAAGTGTGAAATTTTAAATAAAACAATCTTGAGTGATGTGAGCTGTTTAAGAATAGACCTGGGTGAATAATGGAGAGTTTTTTGGGTCCATTTGCCAAACCAAAAAATTGGAAAGAAAAATTATTTGGGAGAAACGAAAATGGAAATTTTTAGGTTTTTGACACAGTGTAATGATTAAAATACAGTTTTTGGTCAACCCAAATCATTTCATTTGGCCCAGATTTGAACCATTTAATTTCACATAAGACTATTTAGTTAATTTCATTTTCAATTTAGGTGGGTTTTGAAATAAATGCTATTTCAAAATGAAGACTGAAATGTATCATTAAGAAACTATTAAAATAGTTTAAAATAATCTGGAGAAAATATTGTAAAAATGTTAAAAATGGTACCCATGTTTTTCTCTTGGCACTATGTAACAAATCTTACGTGGGTTCTTGAATGAACCAAAAGTGTATTTTGTGGTAAACTTTTTTTTCACTCAGTTTTGCTCAAGTTTTTACAGACACATGAAAATCACAATAATGAAAAAAATATTTATTGCTTATTCAGGGGAAAAAAGCCTTTTCCTGTTTAAGAAGATAGAAGAAAATGAAGTATGAATTTTTACCAGCAGAAAAAGATCAGATAGCAGTTCTCATAAGAAAGGAAATTTGAGCTGCTCTTTAAAGATAGCCAGTAAAGTTAAGGGTAAGGGTTATTATAACACAGATAGGAGAGAGAGATTACAAATGGAGAAATTTTGGCAATGTCTGGGGTCTCCTAGCAGAGACGGTGAATTATCTGGTGGTAAAAAGGCAAAAATACTCCCTAGGTGTTCTGTTTTATATTGACAGGCAGCCTAATAACTCACAATTTACAGGTGAAAATAAAACCTTCCATCCAGCAAATTCCTGATGCGAAAACTGTGGGAGAGACCAAACCCTCTTTGGTCAATGGGACTGTCTTTTATTTTCTCTGAGCCTCCAGTTCCTCATCTGTGAGATACTTTAATTATGCTGAGCAGAACTGTGTGAGGCTCTGTCAGTGCTGGTTCTGAACTTGGGATTAGAGGAGCTGTGTGCTGAAAATGAGTAGCCTGCAGCGTTCCCTTCCTGTTTGACCCAGAAAGGGGGCAGAAAGGAAGATTCCTTCCCTCCTCGCCCTGGCTCAGCCATCTCCGTGCCGTGGGAACAGGAGGGAGCCTGCTGGATGAATACGAGGCGGTGGTCGTGTCCTGTGTGTGTCCAGTCTACGCGTGCTTAGGTTAGAGGATTCAGTGTTTGCAGTTCTGCAGGAATAGGGATTTCCCCTGCAGCTGAACGCGCTGATGTGCTGGGAGCGGAGGCACCTAATGAGCTCTTCTCTTTTCGGTTGGGTGCCTTGGGCTGTCTATCCCACGCTGCTGCTGTGAGAGACCCCGGCCATCTGATGCTCTTCCCTCGCCACTGTCTTTGCCAAAAGGCGAAAATTTGCAATGCATGCAACACGTAAACATGGTAGTAAACTGAGAGACTCTTGCGGCTGAGTCTCTGATCCTGCACTGAACAACTCGGAGAGCTTCCCCTTACAGGGAAACTGTTCTTGCTCCAGCTCGCTGGGTCCTGAGCCGTGGCCAGGGCGCACGATATGCCGGTAGGAGCCCTTCCCTCCCGCAGCTCTGCAGACCTTTGATTCCTGTTTGCTCTTCAGACCCAAGGCTACCGGGAAACACAAGCGTTCCTCCTCTCCGCGGTTGCTGTCAGCCCTTTGCCTTTCATGTGCTCAAACTCCGTTACAGAGCTACAGGCATGACTGATTCTAAACAAGTACAATTAATAAAGTCTATCTAGCCAACATCTGACTCTCATTAGAGGAAACGTGTTGAAAAAACAGATCCCAGGTTGGCTGTGATTTATGGCTTGGGCCTGCTATCCTTCACAAGCACTGGCGAAAGCTTTTGCAAAGGGCCAGAACATAAACTACTTAGGGAAACTCAGTATCCATGTAAAAAGGCTGGAAAGGTCAAATCAGACAAATTAAAGGGAGGTGGAGATGCGAGCCCAAGCTGGCGGTCCCTTACTGAGGGCCACCTAGGTAGGCACAGGAGATCTGTGTTCATATTTCTACTGTGGAATTTGACTTGAGATTTATTCTGTGCTGGAGTTAGTTTGGGTTTTTGCCTTACTAAGCGGTATGTGGCAACAAGTGGATGGAGGGGTTAGTGGTCTGGTGGTGTATCTCACGAGTGTCCAAATGTAACAACTCTGGTGCATAACGTCTGAGGTGCTCGCTGAGTTGACGGTAGAAGTTAGCGTGCTTCCTACTTCCCTCGGGAGATTCGAGCTTCATCTTTTTCTCCTTGCAAAGAAACGTGGTTGCCTGGATTAGTTTAGCTGACTTCACTCATGCTCTTCCAGACTTGTTCCGAGACTACTCTGAGCTTGTCCTGGAGAAAGGTGCCTACGAACCGAGAAAAACTGGTCTCCTGCTTCCTTTGAAAGACAAAATTTTCTTGAGGCTGGACCTACTGAAGTCATGTGTTACTGATCTGTAGACAGCGCACCCCTCACCGTATCGGCGTGCTGACCCGCTCTGAGAGTCGCAACTGCGCGGCTGCTGGCGCAGGGTTAGAGCTGTTGTGTCTGGTGGAGCTGTTGGTGCGTTCCCGGCGCTGTAAACACGGGCTGTTGGCACAGCCTTGATGCAGCTCTGGTTTGCTCCCCCTGTGCTGGGGATAACCGAGTTTGTCCACTCTGTGCGTGTCCATTTCTGAAAAGTGCAACGGGAGTGGTGAACTTTATCAGATGGAAAGAGAAGGGCTGCCAGGCAGGTTTTATCACAGAAATAAAACATACTCATTTATTTCTCTGTGTATATGTAACATTTGGTCATTTTTCATCCTCTGACCTTGGGTCCTTTACAGAAGACGTTACGCTAAAAAAGAATGGAAGCAAAGTAAGACTCTGAGGAGGAAAGTGGATTGTTTAGAACCCTGGGCAGGTTGAAGCATGAGCTGCAAATGCAGTTCTTAGGTCCCAAAACTTGACTGTGTGCTATGCCCTGTTGCATTGCAGGGTTGAAGTTTCTTGTAATGGCAAAATACAGTCTTGGGAAAACTGGCTGCAAAGATTTTATTTGTTTAAACAAAGGTTTTGTGATTCCAGAATTCTCTCCCCTTTCATATGCTATAAACCATCTCCTCCGCCTCCCCTCTGAAATATGAATTTTGGAGTAATCCATCAAGAAAAAAAGAGACAGAGCCTTGATCCCTTGACTTCAGTTGAGCTGTGCAATTTATATCTACTAAACCAAAAGCCCTTTTAATATTCTGCAGAGACTTTGGGTATACAAATGAGCGTGGGCTGTCAGAGCTGAGAAATGGGGCAGAGATGCCAAGAGGTTTCTGTGCTGTTTTGCACAAAACTGACCTGCGGCCTTGTGGTGAAAGTTGGCCTGTTTTTTTTTAACTCCCCTCAGTGCCACTGTGATAATTGTGCTGAAATCAAGCGAGCCCCGTTGGTGTAAAGCCGCTGTCACGCCTTTCTTGTTCCGAGTGGGGAGTTTGAAGGCTTGTGGGGCTCTCAGCCTCAAGCAGCTGAGTTGTACAGCTATTTAATCATGAAATTATGCAAACATTGCTCGAGCAAAGTAGGAATGCCAAGTTAGCAAGGCACCCGGAGTCAGACATTCACTGCTCTAAGTCGCTTGTCGTAGGAGCATATCAGGAACGGGAGCCACAGGCTTACAGCCCGGTGCCTGTTTTCAAAGCTGCGGTGCTGGGGGCACCAGCTCAGCCTCTAATCAACGATCAGTCAGATGTGGCACCAGTTGGATCAGGGTTAAGTGGGTCACTGCTGGCACAGGGTACGTGACTTGTTATTTTCCACATGCCGAGCTTACCGCCCCTCTCATACGTTAGACTTTGCTTTCCTCCCAGTTGCATTGCTTCACCCGTGCAGCTGGAGAGGGGGAATGGGAGGGCGGGAAGGGAGAGGTGTATTAGGACAATAACAGCGAGACATCATGGAGACAGACTGGTTGTCACGCGATATGCTGGTACACTCTCGTGTTCGTTATCTCAATTATTTATCCTCCCTGCTAGAGCACTTCTAAGACAAATCCTACCATGTGTTTTGAGGTTGGGCTTCATAGAGTGAAATCACAACTCCTTTCTCAGTTTAGCTGGAAAAATACAAATCTGCCAACTAGGAATATAAGTGAAATAAACTGTGGTTCTGTGTAGCAACAAGTGATGGATTTCTGCAGATATGGGAAGCGTCTGGTCTGGAGTTCCAGGTCAGAGAGTATGTGTATTTGCCCCAGTGCTATATCTGTTGCATGTGAAATAATGATGTGAGATTCTCAAACTCGTTTTAATAAAGCAGACTGCTTTCACCCTGATCAGAAAATTCAGCTTGACAGTCCCAGGCCTTGGAACCACCAGCCACCAGGATTAGACACTAAATACTTCAGTGCGTAATAGTCAGGGAAGATACTTATTAGCCTGATTTTTCACCATCATCCTCAGGCTTTCTGCAAGGACAGATGATGATGCTGAACCTCGAAGCAGCTGGGTCCCCAGTGTGCTGGGAGCAAGCTCGGAAGGTAGTTTTTGTGACTGGAGTGCTGAGCGTTCATCTTCATCTCGCTGTGTCTGAACACGTCGTCTGTCTGGTGCTTGGCTCGGTAAAGGTTACAAGGATTTGTTGGTGGGACAACTTGCCTCAGGAAGATCTTTTGCATGAGGATGTGCACTTTCTGGATTAGTTCAACATCTTTTTTGGTTCAGGCTAAGTACCTTGGGTGTGGATCTGGGTTTCCAGGCATTTCGCAAAGGAAAGGATGAGCATTCAAATCCTACTTGGACTTAAGTAGTTGTCTTGCTGACCAGGGCTGTTTTTTTCCATATGTGTCAGCAGGAGTCACTGGCATGAAGGTGGGGATAGCACAAACCTCACCATGCAGTGGTACTGCTGCTTCATCCCCTCTTCTGACATTTGTTCATTCAAATCTAACCTTTAATCTGAGAGGGCTCTTTGAGACACTCCTCAAGAGCAGAGAGGGCTGCTGGATGGGTGCTCTTCGTACGCTTTCTCTGGAAGGGATGGTCAGAGTATCATCCCCCCTTAGGAGCTGGTCGATTCGCCCCTGTGCAGAGGGGTAGTACAAGCCCTTTTTTTATGAGCAGAGCTCTCTAAAGAGAGCCCAAATGATCAGTCCATCTCAAATTATGCACAGAAATGGTTTTCAGACAGTTCAAGTTAGTCTCTCTAAACCTATGTGAGTTATTAACATGTGCAAGCCAGCAGAAGAGAGAATAGGACTCCATATTTTGTTTGCTCTGTAACACATCTGGTACGCCTTTGGCTCTTGGGAGTGCTGGATTTATTCAGTCTTATCTTTCTGTGGGGATGAGCAAGATCAAAAGCGTGAAGCCGGTTACACGCAGAATGCAATTCCCTGTTTTACACACCACAGACAGATCCAGACCAAACAAGCCTCACCCATTTCCTTCCCTGTGGGACAATGCACTTACGGCACTTGCGTATTCATGGACCAATTCAGGCCAAAAAATATTGCCCAAGATCTACTGCAGAGAATAGAAATAAATGTTATTTCCTGTTGGGTAAAAGAAAGTCCATGTCATGACTGACCTGTGGGGAAGTCCCTCAATCTAAGTGTTCCTGACCCGTCAGATGCTCCGTCTGCAAAACGCTGGGTAGCGGGAGGTGGCTAGCTCCTTTGGGAAGGTGCACAGCTCCTCACAGAGTGTCCATGAGAGAATTTCTTTGGAAGGTTTATGCAGTGGGTGATCGGTTGCTGTTAGCACTCAAGCAGTCGTCTTAGACTGTAAATCACTAACATGGAACAGCCAAGCTTCCTGGCCCTCCAAGCCCTGCGTTAAAATCTTTGCATGGCTGAGAGCCGTCAGTACGTACCATGTGCTTCATAAAACTGGAAAAGTGTTTGTAGGTGAAGACTGGAGAGAGTCCCTGGCGCTCCTTGTGCAAAAGGGAACAAAGCTTGTTAGGGTGGACAACCGAGTCCCAGGTGTTGGGGTGATGTTTAGTCAGGCCAAAACCCCCATTCACCCATTTGTCTCCGTAGAGCCGCACTGGGTTTACTCCACATCCCCCACATCAGTACAACCTCAGCCTGAGCTGCACCTGGATGGTCTGTTAAGGGGCTCGAGAATTACAGGACAACCTATGGAAATACCAGGACTAAACACTTCTTCCGTCGCCAGTCAGTGAAACTGGCTCTGGCCCTTAAGGAGCCCAGAAGTGCTCCCAAGAGATGTGTTTCTCCTCCTTGGGACATGAGATGGCAGTGATTCATCACCTGAATATGGATAGTTTATTCTCTGAAATACTTAATGTTGCAAGTCATTTTCCCTTTTTAAAAACTGCTGTGCTTCAGAAGTCATGATAGGCGAGTGGTCCAGTCTGGAAAGCTTCTCTGGGAGGTTGGAACAGGCAGTTTAACAATGCTGCAAAGCACTGGGAAAGTGCCTTGTTGATTAAATCTCTGTTCAGGGCTTTATCCTCTTTCACTCACTTTAAAATTGCTGAAATGAAAACAGAGGCAAAGCAGCAGGCCTTCTGTTTAGATAAGTGATGTCCTTTGTATCAAGCAATCATTTTAAACTGCACTCAGAGCCCATTATGCTAACGTTTGTTCTTGCTAAGGCATCCTGTCAAGATCCCTTTGGTGGTTGCTGCCTATCTGTTGCTTCCATACAGCAAAGTGAGATGGAAACCACTTCATGCTGCAGCTCCGGTCTGCCTCAGTCCTGGGCTCTGTCTTGGATGTTCTTGCTGTCACTGAGATGGATGATTTGTTGTGGGAGTGGTAACAGGGCCTGGGAGCCCAGGGAAGCAGCAGGACTCCTCAGAGATAGGCATTTGTATAGTCACTGATTTTTCTTGGTATTTGACCTGGACCTAGTATAGGAGAAGGTACAGCCCAGAGCTAAATGGACGTAGTGGTTGTGCAGCCTGATGCCCTGTGAGATGGCAGCGTGTGCCACACCAGCTGGCACCAGCAGCAGAATGAGCGTCTCTGCTGGTGCCAACAGGTCATGTTGGTTGGCACCATGAAAAGTCTTTACAACTCGTTTCTTCTTCACCTACCCTACTGGGAACTTGGTTTCACACTCTGCCCCACTGAACATCCCCAAACAAGGTTCATGTAACGTGGCTGTGGCTGTTTACCTGCGCAGTGGATTTGAATGCTTATTTTCCTGTCATAACTGATCTCTAATTGCTTTTCTGTGTGCTTTGGATCAAAAAAGGATCAGGGTCTGCAGACTAAAAGCCATGGATTAAAATGCAGAGTATGTAGAGACTTAATATCATTTTGTTTTGTTCTTTCTAGAATGCATGAACTGCACGAGGCTAGCGGATATGTCCGAGAGGCTAAACACGCTTGAGGCCAAGGTAAGGAACTGCCTTGATTCTTCTGTTTGGCAAAAATTTCCAAGAGTTGTTGCTGAAAGAGATGATGGGTTGGCAGTCCCGGAGAGATCAGGTGTCTGTCCTGCCCACCGCGAGGACCGTGCTGTGACCGTGGTCCTGCCCCAGGGAACGAGGGCATCGCTCACCTCTGGCCTGGCTCCTGCTTCCCACGTATCCTCTTCAGCTTCGCTCTGCCACACAGCTGCATCTCTGCCGCCCTTTCTCTTCTGTCACAAATGTGCAGCTGCTAATAAATAATAAATAGCCCATTACTCTCGGCTGGAACACGTTGGCTCAGGTTTTGCTGCAGAAACAGAGGGCAGGCAGAGCTGTATGAAAAATCTCTTGCCTTCAGCCGATTGATAATGTGGGGATGTAAAGCAGTGATTCCCCTGGCTCAGGAAAGCAGCACACACTGATTCTGGTCTCTCTCACTTAAAATATCTTGTAGAAACCTTACCAGTGTAGAGTGTAAAACAGAGGAGTAATGGTACGTAGATTTTTCTAAGAACCAGTTGTTCATTAGCCTGCAGTGCTATCCAGCCCTGCTTTTTTATCCCTTTTCTGAAAGATGGCAGGCTTTCATGCGTGGTTTAGTGAAGTGTTAAGGCGAGACCTCCACGTTACGGGTTTTTTCCTGCAAAGTGTTTTAATTTCTACCTACTGGGATTCAGATAAATTGTTCCAGTCTAGCAACAAAGCAGCTGAATCAGTCAGTCCCCTTTGAGCTGTGGTCCCTCCTGTGACAGCCCAGTCCTGGCTGTTAGAGTGCTTTAGCCCCTTCAAGGCATTGTGCCTGCTGTTATTATTCATTAACTGATGGTTATCAATGACATAAAAGAATTTGGGGAGAAACCTTTGTGGAGGGGGCTGGTGGATATGTGGTGTTTTTGCGGCCAGTGCATGATATTATGGTAATTTGGGAATTGTCTGTGCTGAAATGGAGTGAGCTATGTTGTCTGGAACTTCCTCAAAGCCTTCGCGGTTGTATTTCACTACAGGAAAATGAAGGGGTGGGGGGAAAGAAATTCTGGGGAGCAGAATTGTTCGAGTGAAAACAACTGTTGCAGTGCAAAGGACAAAGATGAGCTGGATTGCTTTTCTGAGCAGCGGGACCTGGCAGGTGGTTGTTCTTTGGCAGCAAGGAGCTGGAGGCGTTTGGAGAGGAGAGAGGGGCTGGTGACTGACCTCCATGTGTGCAGTCCCGAATCCAAGCCAGACATGGGACCAGCCTGAGAGATGTAAATCAACCCTCCCATGTTCAGCCTGTAGCCAGCTGAACCTTCCTTCGCTTTCCAGGACTTTCTACCGCTGGAAAACGCTAACCAAAGACTGTCCTGACATCAGAGTGTCTGTGCTCTGCTGGCTTGCGCACTTGCGGCGGGTAACAAAGCACAAGAGGCTAATGGCAACCTCAGCCAGGGCCCTGGCTGGACTTCATGGAGGAAGGAGGTCCTACCTACCCAAATCCCCTCCAAGAGTCTTAGCCCAGGGGTGAAACTGCACCCAGGTCAGTGGTTTTGTCTTACAGCTCTGAAGCTGGTTTAAATCGGGTGACGTTTAATCACCTGCAGCAATCTGCTCTCCTTTTATGGAGGGAAATGGGATACTTCTTTCTATTGCAAAATACTGAAGACTCTGTCTCTGCAAGGGTGTCTCCTGCAGCACAGCCCAGCAATGTCATTATCAATCTTTTGGCTTCCACTTTGTTTGAAAAGCTGTGGGTGCTGTGCAAAAATAGACTGTAGCAATTATATGGAGAGTGAAGCAACATGACACGAATGCTGGTGCTGTTCACAAGAGAAATACGTGATTCACCTTCTTTTCAAGGTTAATTTGAGTTCAGTTTGGTCTATGTAGCAATGTAATGACCTCAGTTGTTGTTATTCAGTAATATCACTGTTACAAAGGTGCTTGAGGTTGTTTAGTATTGTCTGTATTCCCACTCTGCATTGTGGAGAAAGAACCCTGTTTTGCTGGGTCATCTGGATGTGAAGTTGGCTCTCCATACTATACTGTTGTCTTGTAATGTCTCATTTCACCACAACATCCTGAAGCTGTTCAAAGACAGGAGCCATGGGATGGGCTCACTTAGTAGGTTTGGAGGCTGATTACACTCCCCCTGTTTTTTGATCTGCAAAGGCAGATGTGGAAGTTCGTCCTTCCTATGAGCCAAGGCAGATTTTCCTGCCACAGTCCTGCTCCTTCTGGAGACAGCTGAAGTTGAGGAGCTTTACTGCTTTTGGTCTTGAATTTCAGCCCAGCATGACCGCGGTGAGCTCAAGGAATGGCAGTGGGTTCATTGGCATTCTTACCCATTATCTGGGTACCTCAGTGGAGCCAGCCAACTTCAAGGTCAGGCCATTGACACCTGCTGTAAGGGCTTTGAGACGTGTGGAGCCTGTGTAGACTTGCTGTAAATACTGCAGGGTCCAAAGGTGAGAGCAAATGTGTGGAAAGCTACCCCTGAAGGCACTGTGGACCTGGGCAGATCGGTGCTGGGTGAGAAGTGTTGCTTTAATAGAGTAGGTTAGGGAAAACCAATCTTTTCCTCACGCCCTCTCCAACAGGGACAAGGAGCCAAGAGCTTTTCATGGTTATGTGTGAGGATATGTGAAACGCATGTTTGTCCCCCAGGGGCTGTGAAGGGCAAGTTGAGGAAACAAAGTCATGGAAGAAGTAGCTACAAGACTGTGGTTTCTTCTTTGCCCACTCTTCTGCAGGCTTTTATAGCTGTCCCCTAAAAATTGGGGATATAACCAGAAACGGTCTCATGTGTCTTATTACAAGGATGAGTTGGTTCATCCAACTTGTAAGATCAGCATCCAAATGAGGTAATAAAAGTAACCCTCTGATTTTTGTAATATGAGAGTTGGATCAGAAAGCAAGAAGCAAGAATAAACACAGAGCAAATGGAATGAAAAATGACTCATTAGGGACCGGTGCTTATACAGCCCTTGGGGAGGAGAGAGACCGTGAGACAGGGCTGAGCTGTGCGGCAGAACAAACTCTTCACGTGTCTTACGCTTTCCTTAATGCTGCTCTAGGTTGTCCTTGGGGCTGTAGGAGATGTTTCTGCAGGAAAGGAGGTGAAAGGAGATGGAATCAGGTTCCATCATTTTCCCTGTTTTGAGTTACCCTGTCATCTGCCCAGGGTGGAGTTGGCCGTTCCATTTCCTTGATACCAGACCCATTTGTGTGCCAGAGATTTGAAAGCCTGGTTGACCGTGTTGAGCTTGACATCTGCAGACCATGGGAATCTACGTCAAGGAGGATGGGGTTGAGCCTGGGGTCAAGGACAAGGAAGTGTGCAGGCTGGAAGAAGACTACCCCCTCCCCAAGCCCCAACGTGTCAAACCATACTTCTCTCACATGACACCTTATTTGATACCGCTACAGCACCCCCGACCCTGGGGAGCCTCATTGGTGGGAGGGCAGAAGGAACCCCGCTTTTATCTCATATGGAAGGTTTCTCCTTAGGCCAGGGCAGCTTCTTAGTGGGCAGAGTGTTCAGCCCTTCCTTTCTGAATTTCCTGAGCCTGATGCTGCCCTCCTGTGTCACAGGACTAAGCCTGGAGAAACCACTGAAGCTCGAGGGAGCTGCAGTGTCAGGAGTGGCAGTGCTGGCAGGACAGCTGGCAGCTGCCGAAAAATTCATGCTTACTTTGTTCACCCAGTTTCTTTTAATAACTCCACCGCAGAGCTACGGGCAGTGCAATATTAATCCCAGCTTTTGGTTGGAGCTGGAGTGCAGCCTTTGGTCTGAGGCTGATATAACCCAGTCTTACCTCCTGACACCGCTTTTGAGAACTCCGTGGCATTTCACTTACAGCTTTAATGCAGGGAGATAACATTACATATCTAGTGTCTGATTGATTCATTGTGTGATTGATAAATGACATGCATATTTTTTGCATGAAAACAATCCTTGTAATGTGATTCCCCACAAAGAAGATTCTGAAACGTTTTAAAGAAAATCTTTGTACTGTGCACGGAGTTTGATCAATACATTGCTATTTGTATGAAATCACCCCATTTATTTAGAACAGATTACCCCCCAGCACCTTCTCTACCCTGTGTCCTGGTTATGAAGCACCGTTCCTTGGGGTTTTAATGCAATCATTGCATGAAATGTTTCTGTATCTCCTTCTTCCAAGCAGCTACATGGAATACTGGCAGCTGTCTGGGATGTTGTATGGGGTTTGTCTTTTCTTTCTCTGACAGACAATAGAATGGTTTCCTGCTGTAGTGAAGAAATACTTGTAAAAGTGAAAATATTTTGTGGTACTGTGACATGGCTGAGAGGTTGTGAGGGAACCCTGGTTGCTTGGCTGTGGGGCTGCTGCTGGTCCTGTAGCGTGGACATTAGCTGTTGCTTGATATTTGAAGGACTTTCATGGATTTTCTGTGTTGGGTATGTGATAGCCACTAGCAGTTATTTTCTTTCTGTTCTGAACAGGAAGGTGGCTTACCTAATTTCTAAGGTTTCCTAATGACCCTGTGCAGAATCTGCTCTCCAGCTCCAGTAATGCATTGAATTTAAGGAGTATTTCACAGGTAGCTGTGCAATAACTGACCTGTCCCTAGTAGCAATAGCAAACTTAAATCAATGTTTTATTTAATGCTGAATTTCTGTGGATCAGTCAATGTACCAAATGTCCATGAGAACAAAGTACAACTTCCTATCTGATTTCTACAAGGGGGAAGCATAAACCAAAACTGGATGGGAAATCAAAATTTGTGTCAGTGTTCATATTGTAACTTTGCATCTATCTCATTGGTCTCTTTCTAATCAGTAATCATGATTCGGACACTTGAGGAAGCTTGGGTGCTGGCCTTTCTCTCATTTGGGCATGCTTCCGTCTTTCAGCATGACGGTTGAAATCCTTTCGTTCTCAAGTCTAGTAATTGTTGGATCTTATTTCTTATCACTCTTGGATTGAAGGAGCGATCTGTCCCCTAGGACTGTTCCATGTGTTTGGCAAATGCTGTAAATTGATTGCAAGAACCACAAAAAGGCTTTAAAGACCTCCTCCTCCACCATCCCCTCCCGCAAAGTCTTTTAGTTACAACCTCAGCATTTTTACTCAAATATATTTAATATTTTCTTAAAATAACCTTACAAAAAAATTCTGTTTTCCTCTGAAATACAGCTTAATTTGCCAAGAAATCCTATGTCTGTGTGTTTAATACCTGGGAACTTTATTTACAAGCTTTCTTTTTGAAGAGAAATACTTTTGCGAACGACAGGTAGGTTTCAGCAAGGGAGGTGTGTGAGGGGCCTAAGGGATGTAAGTGCTCACATCCTTTGGTAATCCCATATGGAAACGTGCAGGCTTCCGCTTGATTCTCAACCAGAAATTCTAGTGGAGCTTCATAAGGAAAGTATGATCATGAGTGAAAAAATGACGTTGGGTCCTTTTTTTCAACCTGCACCAAGGCAAGTCAGGAAAGGACCAAGGCCCTTACCCTTTCCAGTTGTGCCATTCTCGTGGTGCAGCTTTTCATCTGGAATCCAGCGGAGGAGGAGAGCACACAAGGCATCTTTGAGCCTGCTGATGTGAATTTCTCAGCCAGGGCTGAGGGCTCCCCAGCTGGGAAGGAGCAGAGAGCTGGTCTCAGAGTCGTTGCTGAGAACAGGTACTACTTCGTCAAGGCTGAGCTCATCTCGGGTGGCCTGACTGCATCTCCGTAGCGCTGCTACATCCCCGGCAGGTGACAAGCAGTAAATAGGCAGAGAAAAATGATGTGATTTTGAGTGTGGAAGGTTATAGCTCTGATGTATTTTTATCAGTTGTTTTAAAGTAATGGTGGGGAATGTGATGTCACTCTGAGCTCCTTTGTGTGCCTCACTCTGCGCTGAGCTCTTAGCACAGCACTGAAGGATTGCTGGATCCTTTCCATATCTAGCTTCTTCCCCTGGCTCTTAAACACTTCGGGGTGCCAGTGAGGGCAGGCTGCATGGGCTCACAGCAGCAGAGGTAGATCTCCAGTGTGTAGGGATGTCAGAGAAGCTCCCCAGATGCCTCAGAGTGCAATGACCCAGTAAGACCTCTGCCAGTCCTTCCCTCGCCGCTGCTCTCTCAAGCAGAGCCTCAATGGTCTGCTGATCTGCTGAACACTGCCTGCGCTTCATCTCAACCTACAGGCTAGACTGTGCTTTTGTGTCTTCTCTGCTCTGATTCCCCCTCTCCCCGGAAGATACCTGCTGATGAAAGAATCACTTTTTCCATCCTCTTTTTTGGAAATCCTGTAAAACGGTACAAAACCCCAAATATCTTTGCAGAAAGAGCATGAGCTGCTCTACCTGTGGATTGGCAGAAGCCTTTGGTCCACATTTCTGTCTTTCATGCAATAGCTGATGACATAAACTTTACCTTTTGGTCTACACTGTCATGACATCAGCTATTGCTCCCCACATGATTTATCAATACCACGAAAACTCCTCCGTTCACTAATTGTCTTGTCCCCTTTGGCCAGGGCCTCTAAGATGCAATAAGGATGAAGTCACCCAGGTTCTCTCCGGGCACCCGGTTCATCAGATTTTAGTGGACACTTACTGAATGTCTCTTGGCTTTTGAAACCAAGCAGTTGAGTCTGCAGTGGAGCCTTGTGTTCACAGGTTTCATATTGCTGCAAGAGAGATACCATTCGCCATCAGCTTTTGTAAAACTCCCTCTTTAGCTCTGTGTCTTGATGAATGATTAAAAAACTCTTACGTTTTGCCAAATAATTTGCTATAAAGAAAGATATGTCCAACAAGTTATGCAATTACCATTATTAATCAGCTTGCGTCTTTACGAGATCAAGGGAATCTTATTTTACACTGGAATTTTTAGTTGATGAGTTGGATTCATGCAGCTTCTTTCCCTCCTCTTCACAGAGGGATGGAGGGGAGTTCATTTCGCCAATGCTTCAAGAGACCAAATATCCCCTGTTTATTAATTAATAATATCCATCTGGATTATTTCAAATGATTCCCACTGCATTTTTATCCAAAGAAAAAGCATTTTGAGCCCTGTCATATCAATTTTGAAATCTTTGGAAGCCCGGCTGTGCTTTCCTTGTTTCTAGCACCTACTAGTTACAGGACATCGGGAATGCGAGCGGAGGACAGATGATGGGAGGAGGCTGTGTTTGTGAAATCTTCTTTTGATGTGTGGGAACAACCAAAATAGGGTTCTTGAAAGCCACTATAAGCCAAAAAAAGTCCTCTGACACTGAACATCTCAAGAAGATGAAAACCTTCCTCCCATTTCCATTGTCCCTGGCCTGAGCTTTTGATCTGACGCAAGAAATGTGGTATGTGTCTGAAGTTTAGAAAGTTTATGCTGGCAAATAGAAAGGGGGAGGTGGGTTGAGTAAGCTGGGACTGAGCTTCAGGCACATAACACTAATGTCCCTGCTGAGGGCCCTACGTGTGAGCGGGCCCCACAGCGCAGAGCCAGGCTGCGAGCCACGGGAGAAGAGAAGCGCCAGATCCTGTACAGAGGTGAGGCCCGCGGCTCTGCGGGACTCGCACGGCCCAGGGGTGAGTTTTGCAGGCAATAATCTCTGCCGCTGGCGCTGGCCTGCGAGCTCCTTGGCCAGTGCAGTGCGTCATCCCTCCTGCGTTCTCTTCGTGTTCACATGCCGTCTCCTACGTCGGGCCCGTCTCCCGCTGCGGTGTTGGCAGGAGACGCAGCCCCATGTCAGCTTTTTCCAGCTTTCTGACCCAGTTCATCTGCATCTGAGAGGTGGGGTCTGGAAACCACAGACAAGCCCTCATGCCGGTGGGACCTCTGTTGCCAGAGGCTCCAGTTCAGCGTGTCCATTTAGGCTCAGATTCGACTTTTTGCTTCCATACATGTGCAAAGACAAAAGCCCGAGTGTTTGCTGAGTCGAGGCCATCCTCCCACTTGTGCAAGGTGGCACAAACCAGAGAGGAAAGGCCTTCCTGTCTTCTGCAGGGCTCTGCCCTCCTGACACAACCCGCAGCACCCACAAGCGTTGCCCTTTGGCTAGTCTGTGTACCTGCTCTGGTTGGTTGGGTGACTAACGTGGCATCGAGACATATTTCATTTATAAGGTGGCATTAAGCAGTTTTCTGCCTCCATTTTTCATGGAGGCGCAACTTTTGCCTTGGAAGAGGTAATAGCAACAGCGGTGGGCACTGCTTACAGTGGGGATTTCCAACCAAAACCACACGTTCTTCTCCACTTGGTGTTATCCCTCTCTCTACCTCAACCTTATTGACTAGAGCATACCAAGACTTTAATACTGAGTCTTTAATACATTGCACATTTGGCTAATTTGCTTTCTGGCCGTCAGCCTCTGTGGTATCATTTTCCAGCAGTTTTCTCAGAGGGCTAGAAACTTTCTTTTTTTGTTTAATGAAAGTGGGAATTCTCCTCGAGTCCCTTGACTGCGGCAATGGCAGCCTTAAGAAAAACAGAACGTGACAGAAAATAGATGAATGGCTCCAGTGCTATTGCAATAATGCGCAAGGACCCCGCTTCGTCTGTGCCGTGCTAGCTTATGAGAGGACACTCCTTGCTGAAAGAAGCGTGTATAGTTTGAGATTTTGAATGTGACTAAATCCCTTGTGCTTTTTCTTCTTTAGTTTGGCTCTGTGAATCTCACGGATGTGTGGGCGCTGTCTTCTTTCTACTTTATTTCTTTTGGGCACTTCTGCAGTCCTAATCGTAAAAAATAGAATTTCTCAGCAATTTCAAGTCTGGAGGCTTCCTGACCTCTATCATTTTGTGCCCAGGGAAAATAAACTTGTTACTATGGTTCGAGCCTTAATGGCTGCTAAGTATATATAGTCAATTTATGAAAGAGCATACGGGATTATTCTGTGCATGCCTTTAAATCTTTTACAATGTTTATCAGCAGAGCACTCATTTAAAACATGTTGTTTTAATGAAAAGGATACCGTTGCCACTGTTTTGTGTTGATTATGTGGTAACACGTTTTTATTATCACCCATAAAAATGATTTGGAGCTGTTCCACTCCAGATGCAACCTTCGGCAAAGCTGTGCTAGCAGCTAGGGCCCCGTACCCCTGCGGTTTGCTGGTCTCTCACCATTGCTGCTATTGATTTAATATCACCTCTGCCCGCAGCAGCGCTGGGCTGCGGCAAAATGCTGTCCAAGACAGCCCTTGTCGGTCCCTTCCTCACAGCAGGAGCATCCTAACCCTGCTCTGGCTGTAGCCCCTCTAATTTCCCATCTCCGAGATTAGTTTTGCCCCTGTTGCAGAATACACCTTGGCAACATCCAGGTGTTTTGCTGGGGAAGTAGGAGGATAATATAATAGTATAAAGTGATTCCAAAAAGGTCTTCAATGCACACTTGAACCTCATGTCAGTGGGAGTTAAGCATGATTATGGGAAGGCACATGCTTAACGTTTGTTGAGCCGAGAGTATGTTTCCTTGGAAGTCTGGCAAATGGTTGGGTAGAAGCACAGAAGTGTATGAGCCAGACTGAACCAATTCCCTCCTTGCCTGGCATCAGAGAAGTTGAATAAATGCATTATGGCCTGATTCCTTTTTGCTTTCTTACTACTCAAAAAGCAAAACCCCGGATCCATGACTCGAGATCCTTGCAATAAGGGAAGAATTTTGCTTGTTTGCAACAGCTGAGGTTCAGTTCCCCTGCACTTAACCTAGCTCCCAGTTTAATTAGTTTCTGATTCACCCCTGTCAGGCCAGTGCATTCTGCGGGAAGTTCATCATTTCTGGCGCTGCTGCAATACTGGCTCTCACCATGCCTTGTAATAAATAAGTGATAAACCTTGTAATAATTGCAAGTTGAAAACAAACAAGTGGAGCCAAGTCACTCTCATTTATAATTGCGGTGTGACTTCATTATGTAAAGACAACACAGCATGTAAAAGCTGAAACTTCTAGGGATTTAGTGGAAAGTTTGAGCCATATTCTCTTTCATTTCCCTTATCCCAAAATCACTATTTGCTTAGGTGGTTTTCAAACAGAGACAGTTCTGTAGCAAACCACAGTGTTGTGCTCCTCGAGCGATTTTCCCATGTAGCTCAGTGCTTAGAAAGCAGACTTTGCTGGAGATGCTGGATGCTTGGATCAGAACTTGTTCTGGAAACCTCAGCGCTGCTCTTGCCCGATGGACATCCTGCATCCATCCAAGGCAGGCGGCTTTGCCAGGGACCGATCCAGCTGCCAGGTGAGCGGCAGGGTTGCTGCTGCATCCCAGACATGGCTCATGCTTTTTTCCACTGGGAAAGCAGGGATGCTCCCTCGGCCTCTGTTTAGCTGCAGTCTAGCAATTGGGGTAAAATCCACTTACAGCAGAGCACGTGGGCTTGGCACTCCGGGTGAGCGCTCCAGTGGGTTTGTAGTCCAAGGGGTAGTTAGGCTTTCTCAACAGAAATCTGTAGACTACTTCGTTGTGCCACCCTTGCTCAGTGGCTGGGAAGGCAGGAGGTGAAGCATTTAGATTAACATCGGAAAACTAATTATCTTTAAATCCTAATGTTGTGAAAACTTTAACTAAAAATGTTGATCATAAAGTGCAGTGAATGTTCCCCTGAGCTTCTAATGGAGTTTGTCAGTGGGCAGAGGCCTCCTGGGTCCTCCGTCTTGGTTCTTTTTGTGCGTGTTTTAGCGTGCTTGCAGCCGTGTCGAAGGCCACCTCCCAGTTTTGCACGGGCCGTGAGCGGCCAGGGGAGCGCAGCGTGGTGAACAGCAGTCTGAGTCGGACAGGGAAACGGGCTCGTTGTGCCATGGGGCTTATCTTGTAAATGGCCCAGATAGCTCAAGGAGGCACGCTGGGATGTGGATTTATGTGAAGGTAGTGTGTTTACAAGGTGTAGAAACAGTTGTGAGTTTTAATAATATCCTATTACTTCTAAGTCGAGCTCTTTGAGGAGATTGCCTACCCTTTTTTTATTAGCTCCTAAATTAAAGCATTTCAGCTCTTTAAATGCTCCGTATTTTCCATCTTCATTAGTTTGGTCAGCATTTGTACTTTGACTTGCAACCAGGACTTTCCCCAGGCATGCGAATTTGCTACCCTGGGCATCCTACACCTTGTAGCAGCTCTCAGTAATTTCTAACCTCATGGCTCTGGCTTTTGACACGTAACCTAGGGGTGAAACGCTGTGTCCCCTCGCACCAGCTCTGCTCCCTCGTTTCACATTTCTCACCAGGGAGATGATCCCACGTGAAGCTGAGTCTCTCTGGCAGTGAAGCCCTCTCCAGGGGGAGTGTGCATGGGACTCTCTTGCAATTTAACACAGCAGCCTCCTACGCTAATTACTGCCGCTTTCCAGAAAACTAATAGAGCTTTAACACCAAACCCCTGCGGTCTGTGGTGCAGTCATTCACAGCTCTTGCTGGCAAGGAGAGGGGTTTCAAGACTTCTTCAGGACTGAGACCACGTATGAAACCATCCCCATGACCTTGTTTGCCTTCCTCCTGTTCCCCGTCCAGATCCTTCTGCTCGAGGCTGCGGAGCGAAGCCCGCCGTTGGAAAACAACCTGCCGATCGCTGGGACGACAGCCACGTGGTACGATGATTTGCTACCAGATGCCTTTCCCCTGCTGAATCCTGGGACTGTCCTGAGGAAAACAGTGGGACCTGTTGGTAAGCCGAACCTGCCCTTCACCAAACTGCCCACACATGTACGTGGTTCCTGTAGGGTAACTAAAACGGAGGCCGTGCCAGTCTGCTGTAGCGATGGTGGATGCAGGGGAGAGAGGGGTTGCAGCGAAACACTGGCAGCCCCTTCCCTCTGCTCAGTAGAGGAGAAGAGGGTTAAGATCTTCGGATGGGTGATTCCCCTTTTTCTTGTGGGCACGTGTGCTGCCATGAGTTTGATCCATCAGGGAGCTGCTGGCCGCACTCGGGCCACACGGTGCCACGTGATGAGCGCGGGGCGGGCAGCCTTGCTGGTGTGGGTGCCCCTGTGCCTGCGCTTTGCCTTGCACCCTCAGCAGGGACACCGTCGCTTTGGTTTTTGCAAATGCTCGCTGCAAG
>NW_010244551.1:67790-91589 GCF_000690775.1 Eurypyga helias | reverse complement strand
GGGTTGGTGTCCAGCAGGACAACCACCTGACAGAGAAGCATTTTGAGACCTTCCAGCCCCTCTTTTAGGGTAATAACTGGCGTTATTTAGCTCTAGAGACAGAATTCCTCCAAGCCAGGGGCTGTTCAGTCTGAATGTTTAATGTTGCTGCTTGTTCCTCCCTCTCTGCCGAGCTGTGAACGCAGGGGTGGTCACACGCCAACACACATGCAGACTCATGGATGAGGAATGAATTCAGTCTTACCTGATCCCACCTCAAACCATCCTTTTAGCTGCAGCAAGCTGGGTGCAGTGTCCTCAGGGCCCCTTCCCACTGCCCATGCAGGGATGAGGGTCGCCCCTTCACAAGGAGAAGGACTTCTGGCTGTTCTCTCTGTGTCTCTGCCCCTCCTTGAGTTAAGCCAGTGCAGAGCAGGCATGTTCCTGGAAGAAAGCAGTGAAGTTCAGCAACCAGCATATAAAGCTCCTAAAACCACGACACCAGCCTTAATGACCTGTTGCTAGTCTCGATTTCTGTTGGCACAAGCATCTACGGAGCACTGTATTCTGGTCTTGGGAAAGTTAGATTTCTGCTAACCTCAGTAGGACCACTGTGTCTGCCTGTGTGTGTCAGTGTGCATGTTTTAAGTCCAAAGACTCTGGATTTTGAGGCCTGGATAGATTGAAACATTCCTGAGGAAACTCCAGAGAGCCATCGAGTTCACAGGGGGACAATTCGTACTCACCTAGCAAGAGCCGAATGCAGTGCTTCCCCACCTGGGAGCGGTGCGGGGCGATAGAAGACTGGGATGTAGGGGTAATTCTTGGTTTTATGAGGAAGAAAAACTTTCCCATGAATAGCAACATCAGTTGCAGTCTGCATTATATATTTTAAATTTACCATAAACACAATGGGCTGTTTTATGATCCCTCTTGTGGCATGAAAAAAAAATACACTTATAAGACAATCTCCCTCTGAGCCCACTTGGCTAGACAGATCCCCACGCATTGAATTTCCTTGACCTTGGCATTTGCATTTCAAGATCCCCGTTCTGCTTCCAAAGCCCTGTCTGTCAGTTGCTTTGCTTCCTCCCAGAGCAGTTCTTTGGTTCTTTATCCTCTACAGGGCCTGTTCTGCCTTTTTTTTTTTTGCCTTTTCTTTTTCTCCCTCTGGTCCGAGCAGTTTATTATGGCAGCCCTTCATGACTGCAGCAGATTTGGAGCAACCAACATAGACCAGATGTCGTCCATGTTTATAATTTGACAGGATGCCACAACATGGAGGGAGGTTCACTAACAATATGTTCTGCAAAGTATATTCAGAACCACAGTGACAGCTGCCAGGAACTGAATTAAAGCCATTTCCCCCAGTGTCCATTATATGCTCATTCTACCTTCTCCATGTCATTTATTTTTGCTGTTGCATTATCTCTGCACCTGCACTTCACTGTACTAAAGTCAATCCGGCAAAAGTACGGACGACGCTGTCCCTTCTGCTCGAAGTCCTCTCCTCTCGGCAGCTCCCTGCATGATAACCTCCTCTCACTCAGCAAGGAGCCGTGCTGCCATTCACCCAGAACACATCTCCCATAGCACTTGCATCAGGCTGACCCCATGGTCCAGTATCGGCACCCTCCACCCCTGCAGTACATCCAGGAGGTGCATCCTCATCCGTCACCTCCGCAAACCAGGCGATGTTGTCTGAGCTTTACGTGAGCCTGTCTTGTCAGCCAGACTTCAGGCTGTGCGCACAGCCGGCCACATGCGTTGCAGCCCTGCCTGTGAGCTACCGGCTGTAGTCCTTGCTCGCTCTTACCCTTTATTTTTCTAGCCTTGATTTATTTAACGTAGTATGGAATAACAACTCTAGTGTAACTGGGAATCAGGCATGTGCTGGGCTCGTTCAGGTCAAGACAGCGTCTTTCAGCAGTTCGAAGTAATCAGTCAAGTTGCTTATTGACATGCGATTGCCTGCTCAAACCCCTCCCCGAGCCCTGTGGGCCCCAAATGCTTGCTTTGCTAAGGAGCTGTGGGGATGTTTCACGGATCTGGGTTGACATTTGCCTCCCTTCCCTGCCCACACCAGTTTCTATCTGCAATCAAAAAACCGCACTGTAGATTTTGGTGAAATGCAGGGATTTTCATGCAGTTGGTTTCGGCTGGTGGGGGACTGCCTTTTTGGCACTATTTCACCTCTGTACTCTGACTTGTTGCTCAAAGCTGGCTCCAGGTTCGCCTACAGAGATATCAGGCCTCAGGAGATCTCTCAACAAGCGTGATACTAGTGGAGGTGGAAGTCAAACCTGTGTCCTGTGTGGTTTGGGCGGTGGAAAGCTCCAACCCTCCCATCCTCTTCCTCAGAGTTTTTTGTGAAACACTGCCTGCTTTGCCCTGCTTCCAGTTTTTCAGCCAAAGCAAATGCAAATGCTAGCTTGTGTGCCACCAGGTTTCCCAGCCGGGTGGGCTCAGGGAGGATGTTGGTGCCTCACACAGAAGTGGCTGAGACAGACTAGAGGCTTTGAATGTTGGGAGTGTTTCTGCCTGACCTTACAGCTCTGGGTTGGCTGACCCCTCTCCAGGCTGAAGTCCAGGAGAACTTGCTACCGTTTATTAGGGTACTTATTTCTTCTGTGAGTGGCAGGGCTGAGAATAGACAATCATTTAAAAGCAATCAGAGCTGTTGAGACAGCTGCACTGCTGGCCTTTCTGATCAGCTTGTTAATCAACAGGATACATTTTACTGAGTATTAAGAAAATATATATACTCCGGCTGAGCCAGTTGGCAGCAGGAGACCTAATTTTTCATATCTTTTCCCTTTTTTTCCTTTTTTTTTTTTTTTTTTACCCTGACCCTCCTAACTAGAGCCTAAAGGACACAGAGGTGCAGAGGAGCAGCTAATACCACAGGGTAAGTCAATGGCTTCTGCTATTTCCTCCTTCAGAATACAAAATGTTGCTATGCACAGCTCCGTGTGTGATACGGCCAAAAAGCAGCAGAGTCCTGTGGTCAGGAGACTTCAGTGATTCGGAGTCTCACAGTTCTCTTCTTTGGGTTTTATCCGATCATGGGCTGCCCTGGTTAGGGAGGCAAAACACTATCTGTCGTCCTTGAGACGTGCAGCTCCCCAGCACGCGCTGCCCAACAGAGAGAGTTCACTGGAGGACACGTGGCTACAGCGAGCAGGGAATGTGCTGAGGGCTGGGAGAAAACACCATTGTTATCTTATTGGTATTGCCTGCCAGGGCACCAAGAGCTGCTGGTGTTCTGGGCATCGTTTTGCTAAGCTCCATACAGAGAAAACTCTGCTCCTGTACAGAGAAAACCTTGGGGAAGGAAGGGGAACAGATGGCATGTTGTAGATTAATGACAAGAACCAGGAAGAAAATCCAGGTCTCCACATGTCTGATTTGGTGTCCAGCAGTTGAATACTCACCCTCTGCCTTTTTTTTTTTCCCTCCACCCATGGCTGCTTCTTTTATATTTTTGAAGGTTAAATACTCACTGTGAGCTTCAGCTCACTGAAGGCAATGCCACTGCAGCAGGGCTGATTTATGCCAGCTGAAGATTTGTCCTATTCATTTCCCTCCCCCTTTTGTCCCCCTGAATCCTTCCCTCTTTCTTCTCCCTTTTGCACTTGTCTCTTTTATGCTGGTAACACCATTTGTCACCAGTACGAGCATTTCCCTGACACATTACTCAGTGCTGCTTCTCCTAGTCTTTCCTTTAGGGCTTTCCACCTTCAGGGGAGTAAGTGCCAGTTTCTTTAGAGCTCGACTGCAGCAGCGTGATTGAGGATGCCAGCAGCAAACGGTTGCTCTTGGTCTGCAGAAGTTCACGGGATTGAGTTCTAAAGGTTGAACTGAAGGATTGAGGCTGATTTATACGAGCGAGGAAATGTTTTGTCCCATGCTCAGCAGCACAGTGAGTTGTACTTGCAAAACAGCGTTTCTGCTGTTCTTCCCTCTGTGCTGGAAAGAATTTGCTGCACTCAAGTTTCAGGTGTGTTGGGGTTTTTTGGTAAGGGTGAGGAGCTATTTGCAATGCTGTGAACAAATGCTCTTGCTCTCTTAAATGGGCTCCGGATCACCTGCCTGAGCTTGTCGGGTCCAGCATCCACAGTCAGGTGAGATGCCTTAAAGGAGCCCCTCTACTCACAGCCCCTCACTTAGTCTGTGCCCTGTGGGTAAGCAAATTGATCGGAATTAAAACCTTACCCTAATTCTTTGTTCAATACTCAAATCTGATCTTTATTGAGGAGTGAGTAAAACAAAAGTACAGGCACCTACTCCCGCACAAAGCCTTTGGAAAATCTCACTTCTTCAGTCTGCCCACTTTCACCATGGATAGGTTTCATTTTTCAAACAAAAGGTAATTTGAACATCTCTCCAGACTGGCAAAAAGAGAAAAGAGGAGGGGAATCCTTCAAGGGAGTCTGATATTGGGGGATTATTGCTTTGTTCTAAGAAATGCAGAGTTTGAATGGATGCCTGGGGGGACAGGGTTTTGTGCCCCAGGTGGGCAGCCCCACTCCTGGAGTGGGAACCAGATGCAACTGTGGGAGCTGCAAATCCTGTGAGCCCTGGTTTTTATTATGTAGCCTCTTCCTTTTTATACCAGCTCTGAAGGTGTTAGCTGGCCAGCTTGTTTCCTTTTTTCCTTCTCTCCCTCTATTCCAACCCATTCTCCTCCACCCCTTACGTGCTGCAGGTTCTCCTGGCACTGCTCTTGGAGGGTCCAGTACATCTTCCGATAGCAGGGAAGGGGAAGGACACTGCTTACGAGTTTATCAAAAACTTACCTTGTGCTCTGCTGGGTTATGGTGCTACATAACAGACAAAAACCTGAAATCTGAGTGCACTGAACTTTGGACTCAGATCTTCTGGCTTTGTAGTTTGCACCTGCCACGGCTTTCAAATATGCAGAGCCCTTTGGTTGCACAGAAACCTCTGACTCTCTTGGCTCTGACCGTTAATGCCTTCATTGTAACCACTGACCACTTAATCTGAGCAGACAAATTCACCCACCTCTCCAAGGTATTAAAGGCTTCACTGATGTTTGCACAGTATTTAAGTGTATCTTTCCAAAGCGGCTACTGCTTTTGTGAGCCAGACACGCAGTGTTTTTCTGAAAAACACCATAAAATTGCCAAGTGTTGTTGTTGTTTCAATAGCCTAAACAAAACAACATTAAGATTTTATTTAGTGTCATTAGAAATGGTCACTTTTAGGTCACAAACGCTTCCTGCGCCTTCTGTAGGCTTGTGGGGGTCTGAGTGGGCTTGCCAAGAAGCGTCCCGCTGGGCTGTAGTTATTGTGCTGCCGGTATTTCCAGGTGGGTTTGCTCAGCACCCTCTTCATGGATATGAATTAGGCATCTAGCTACTTCAAAAGTGTGGGTGCATTAATTTCAGTTTGGGGTGAAAAATGCTTGTGCACAACATGGTACACTTGTTAGAGGAATGACAGCAGGAGAAAACAGGGAGACATCTTTGAGGAAGAATCTCTGGGTGGTATGTGTGTATCAGCCAGAGCAAGTGGGAGGCAGAGTTTGATTTGCTTTTGCAAATGTATTTTGTGTACACCCTGGGGCTACTACAGAGCTGGCACACATGTCTAGATGCAGGTAGCAGGGGAGTGCTTGGGGGACCAGCCAGACCCTGCCCAGAGCCGTCCCGACCTCAGGACAGTGTGGGCTCAGTTTAGGTTTGACCAGCACATCCTAGCTGGAGGCACACATCTTGCCGACCTTTTGGGGTGGGCCTTGTGCGTGGGGACAAGCTTGTTTCTTTAAAGATCGGAGGAAGAAGAGGAGAAGCAAGGCTGGCTCTTCTGGCCTACACACCAGCCAGCTCTTGCCACCAGGACCGCCCCGTCTGCAAAGCTGCATGTCTCCCCCTTGCACCTCTGAGTCCCTCCCCTCTAGTTTCTAGGTTACTTAAGACCTCCTGACCTCCAACTCATTTACTTCCCAAATGTTTTCAGGGCTGCCAGGACAGGTTGGTCCTCCAGGCCCAGTCGGACCAACTGGTCTTCCAGGACCACCAGGGCCCAAAGGAGACAAGGGACAACCCGGTGAGCGGGGCCCGGCGGGGCCGCCAGGTAAGTCTGGAGGAGGGCAGCGCTCCCGTGGCAGGAGTTGCTTCACTTCACACACGTCACCTGTGACAACAGATCATAAAAAGGCTGGACATATGACGTGTTGAGCATCTTCAGTTGGTATTGAACCCATTCCAGTGAGTCTCCTGTGCACTGAAATTGGCCAGTGGCGCTCAGAGCGGGCCACCTCCTGCACAAGCAATGACAGACCCTGGGATTTCCTGTGGAGCTGGAGAGAGCTTGTCCCAGAAAGCTGCAGGGCAGGATTATGTTTCCCCATCCTGCCCAGGAGCTGTGAAAACCAGTGTCTGATCTGCCAGCCTTTGGATAAGAGCATTCCCTGTTTAACCCTCTTGCTGTGAGCCCGTTTTAACTCCCTTTTTTCTCCACCACTTGTGTCAAGCTGTCAGATGCCAGGATGTCAAACTAACGATGCTTTTGTATGTTAAGGGAAAAGGTTCTGAGGCCATTCTTTCAGACTACACTCCATTCCTGGGCTAGGAGACTTTCTTCATCCCTAGAATGTTCCCGAATCTTTTGATGAAGGCGATACTACACCATAGGTGCCAGACCTCAGGCTCTGTGCTTTGTACGTGTCTAAAAGGCTGTGCCTTGTAAATCTGAGCTCAGGAAAGATTTGAAACTTTGAAAGTGCCTTAAATATGAGAGCGGCCCTGAACACCGTTTGGCACTTTCTGGCACCCTGTCAATGGCTCAAGTCTGGCCAAGGATGTGTCTGCCTTCTGGTTTCTCAGTTTGCAACGGGAGCCTTCCAGCCCCACAGGAAGCAGAATCGGTCTGCTGCTGGACTGACTGGGTTTCCGTTGTTCTCTCTGTGCTTTCCTGGCAGTAAGGTGACACAGAGGTGTACGTGGAGGGGACGAGAAAGAGCGGCGCTAGCTTGCACGCCTTGCTGCCCTTAGTTTGTTGCTCGGCCTCAGGGAGGGGGGAAGATATTACTCTTTCAGGAATTCAGCTTTGCAGCAGCTTAGAGCCAAGTAAGGCTATCTGCTTGGCAGAGGAAGATGCTTAAAAGCAAATAATGGAAAATTGGGAAGCTGTTCCTATTTCCTTCCCTGCCCCATACCCATAATTCCCAATTACAGTTGTAATTCCCAATTAGCATTCAGGGCAGAAATCCTTTGTCTTCTTACTGCCTTTCTACATGGCAGCACCATTTTCACATCTTCAAATGCACTAACACATCCTTTCCTGCCTCTTCACAGGACTGTTAGGACCTCAAGGACCAAGAGGACTTCCAGGAGAGACTGGGATCCCAGGTCCCCCAGGTCCTCCAGGACCACCAGCCACGCCAAGCCTCCCTCTTACCTTCCAACAAGGGGTTCTCTACTCACTCCAGCCCACAGCTGAAAAAGAAAGTAAGTTTTCTCCTCAGTTCCCAATTTTTTCTGGTATGTCAGCAGAGTGAGCAGGCACAGAGCGACTCAGCTCTTCCTCCCACCTCCATGCCAGGGCCCTGCCTTCCCTGGGAGCAGCTAGGAGAGCTGCCCTGATTTTGTGCATCTCCTGGAAGTTCCTGTTCAAGATGAAACATGTAAGACTTAGAATCTAGAGGGGTTCACCTCTTCAGAATGAGGAACTAAGTCACTGCTCTTCTAAAAATAGGGTTTGGGACACTTATGGTTGTTTTCTGGGTTCATCATAGCTTTGAGGAAGGAAATTGGTGTCCTTTAAGCTTCCATCATGAGTCGCTGCTGTGAAGCAGGTCTCTACTGAAAATGGCAGAGTCAGGTAGCACCACATGAGAGACAAGTGGGTAGAGAAGTACAGCGGTCTGGGTGATGAGGTGCTGGTGCAATGAAACTGCTCTGTTAAGAGTCCTCTTGGTGCCGCTGTTGCAGTGTGACAGTGCTCGGGCTTGCTCAGAAATCAGCAAGTACCAAAGGTTTGCAACTCTGAAATTATATAACATAACAAGGACATCTGTTAAATGCAGCTCTTTTCCTGCCTCTGCAGATGCCTCTTCCACCTGCGTTTCTGGTGCATCAACATTCTCCCACATCCACACAAAACACAGAATTACAGATTTGAATCTCCTTGCTTTCAATTTAAACCCGTTACCCCTTGTCCTGTCGCTACAGACCCTTGTAAAAAGTCCCCCCCAGCTTCCTTGTAGCCCCTTCAGGCACTGGAAGGTGCTATAAGGTCTCCCCGGAGCCTTCTCTGCTCCAGGCTGAACAAGCCCGACTCTCTCAGCCTGTCCCCATGGCAGAGGGGCTCCAGCCCTCCGAGCGTCTCTGTGGCCTCCTCTGGACTCACTCCAACTGGTCTATATCCTGATGTTGAGGGCTCCACAGCTGGATGCAGTGCTCCAGGTGGGGTCTCAGGAGAGCAGAGTAGAGGGGGAGAATCATGTCCCTTGACCTGCTGGCCACGCTGCTCTGGATACAGCCCAGGATACGGTTGACTTAATGTTAAAGCAGAGCTCAGCTGTATCTCCATTTGGCTTGTAAACTCCAGGAACCCTAGTTCTGTCGGGTCTGCCATCTCCACTCCCTCAGACTTCATCTGTGCCTCTTCCCTAGCTCTTCTGCTCATGTCCAGCCTCAGACTCAGTTGTATTAGTTAGAGCCAAGAATTAATGTCTCCCTGTGTCTGACAGTTTTCTAGATATCTCCCTTCCACCCACTCCACTCTCCAGACTCCTTCGCCTGAAAGTGAACAGATGTATTTTTAATTTGGGAAGGATAACAGCTTGATTTCATATTCAGTTACATAACACGTATGGGCAGGCTGAAATGAATTGTGGTTCAATACTAAGATTTTTGCAAAATGTAGATTGATACGCCACGCTCACAAGCCTCATAACAAGAATGTTCTGCGTTAGTCACCTCACCGACTTGCAGAATCACACCACATGGTGCCATTCTGCCTTCAGCCTTTTATTCCAAAGGACCCTTAAGGATGGTCTGGGTACTGCTGCTGCCCCCTCCCTCCAATCACCCTTTAAATTGAAGTCTTTCCTGCAAAGTAGCAGATAGATTTAAAAGTGTAAAAAGCATAGATTACACAACCATCCCAGCTGATGTGTGAGAAGAGTGAACTCTCTGTTGTCCCAGAATGGGAAGCGGATAAATATCTGTATTATCTCTGCCAACACCGGGCAGCGACAGGCTCCTGCATGGACTTGAGGACCGTGAGTACCTGGTGACAGTCACATCCCCGCGGCAGCCCTGAACCCAGCCCAGCACCCCGTATCCATGGTGGATTTCTTGGTTTGCAGAAGGAGGAGCCCAAAACTTTGTGACAATTTTTCTTGTTCTAAAAATTCTCCTTCATACAAGTCTCACCGCAAGTATAAGTTATCTACGTGGTCACGATAAAGTTAGGGCAATATCAAGACCATTTCTCTACAAAACTTACCATTTTGCTTATGTACTGGCTGATTTTGCCTACCACAGTTGGTGGAATGCTGATCTTCTACAACTGATAAAACTCAGCCTTGTGAATTGGGCAGATTTTTAAACAATTATTTATTGTGAACAGAGCACATCTGAAAACTATAAACACAAGATTCCAGCTGCTGACAGCAGAGGGAACCATATTCCTGGTAATGGGCTTGTGCACCCACGGCGATGTGAGGAAGCTGTATCAGATTATTAGTAGTCGTACAGTGTTTGGTTCCGCCTGAACATGGTTAATGCATGTGCCTTTATTAATTGCAACAAGTTCCTGTTGGCAATGTTTATCAGCAGGCGGAAGCCAAAAATGGGGAGACAAATATTTTCTCACAGTTTCACTGTGCTGTGGTAAAGAAATTGGTCCCAGTTGTCTCCCACCAGATCAGGTAGCAGAAAGAAATTAAGACAGGATTACTTCATTTCCATCCTGTCTCAGCAAATCAAGCCTATAAGGGGGGAATTTATCCCTGAGTCAGAAACATTAGACGTAGGCCAGAAGCTGCACTGCCGTTCCCCACTGCTGAGGCTGCTGCTGCAAGGGTCGCCTCCTTTCTCTGCCGCTTAAAACTGAGTGGATCAGGTATGTGGTCTAGAGCCAGCTCAGTCCTCTTTCTCATGCTGAAGCCAAGATAATATTTAGGGAAAAAAATGCAACTTTCACTCTGTTGAGGGCTGTGTTTTCTTACATCTCAAAGATCTCAGTTTGCAAAGGACACATGAGAGAACATTAACCTATTTTTGCAGGGAGAGCAAGGGGAAACTGAGGCACAGCTGGCTTGCATGTCGCTGGTGGAAAAGGGCGTTGAACAGATTGGTGAAGCGACATCCCAGTCCCTGCTGCCATGCGTAGCCCTTCCTGAGGAAGGGAGAATGGAGCAGAGGAGGCGAAGGGGAAGGAGAAGAGGAAGAGGACAGCATGTGATTTAGAAACCATTCCGATTGCTTTCAAAGCTGTTTATGCCTGTGCCTCTGAGAGGCCTTGCCACGCTGCCTGGGCACGTTTCACTGCGTCGTTCAGGGCCTTTCTGCGCTGTTTCAGGTTTCCCCTTTGTAGGGTGCTTGTGCCCTCCTCCAGAGAATGTATGTGTTCCTGTCTGACCAGGTCAGGCTGGTTGTGCTCTTCCTCTTGGCTTGGCCTGGAGTTGGAAAGCTCCTGATGTGGTTGTGTATCAGTCTTCTGAAATAAGCCAGGCAGTTGTCTGCCCTCTGCTTTGGTATATCCAGAAGCACTGAACTAAAATCCAGTCCTGGAGCGCCGCAGAGCCTAGGTCAGCGCAGGAGATGGTGAGAAAGGAGATTCCTACTACTGTTCATTGCTGGAGCTATTCTGTGGCTGCTGGAGAGAGCCCCAGAATGCCCCCCTGTTCATAAGGAGAAGGGAGCTTATAAGGAGAGACAGGACTTCTCCCTGCTGCTTGATGGGGGAATATGGAGAAAGTCCCTTCAAAAACATCAGGGTTGTGTTTTAAAACCCTTCAATCCCATTTCATTCACAATATGTGTCATTCGGAGCTCATCCTGGAAGGGGACTCTGATCTGAGTGAGTTTTGCCTGGCAGCTGAGGAAGGAGCCACTCTAGATTTCCTGCATGGCCATATTCCTCTGCTGCAGAGGCCAAATCGGGAGCTACTGAGCTCAAGGGCTGTTGAGCAGAGCTCTATGCTGTGTCACAATTATGGAATCACCTTTCATAAACAACTTTGAGTCAAATGTCAGGATGGGTGGATCTGTGGGAGTAACTGTCATCGTAATAATGTACCATTTAGCTGGAATGCTTTGTAACCCGAATCTTTATCCCTGGCTTACCTCCAGCAATAATTAAATCCTGGTTTTCTGCAGCCCATCTTCTCCCCCTCTCAGTTGAAGTGCATTTGATTTTGTTGACCACTTGTTCTTCAAAAACAAGAGGCTCTGAAATTGTTAATGCCTTCACTGCTGTTCAGTGCTCATTTCCCAATTTCATCTCACTCCCAAAGCCGTGATGGATTTTGACATGGTCAAATAAAACTCACATTAATTGGATTACACACTTCACTTGGGTACCTTTCCTTCTGAACATGAAAACAGTCTCAGTTGTTCTGTTTCAGGGCTGTGAAGAAGGGAGGATGGATGTGCTTAGAAACAACAGTCAAAGAAATACCTGTTCGCATTCAGGCTTTAAGCACGAAATTTGGTTCTCGGAGGGATCTGGGTTAGATCTTGCGCTGTTCTGCTGCCAGGAAGGCATTGCAGAGATACACTGTCATCCTTGGCAGTTAAAGAGATTTCACAGTTTTCCCCAGGAACTGCTTTTAAACAACTAGCTTGAAAGTCCTCTCTATCACTGCCAACGCTCCAGAAGTTGAAAAGGCTTCATAATGTGTCTGCTAACGTTTCTGGAGATTTCACCTCCTGTGCTTTGGGCTGGACTCTGCAGATTGAGCTGACACCCTTCTGGTCTTCCTGGTGTCACTTTATATTGGCACCAGTATAGCAGTGGGGCACTGCAGCCTTTTACTGCAGAGGGTTCCCCTGAACTTTACTGTGATGAGCTAAAGGGATGGGTGAAAGGAAACATGAGTAAGTTTGAGGTCACGGGCAGGAGACGGACATTATTCCTTCATGGTGGCCTCCAGCTATGGAAAATGTGGACTTTTCAGATGGTTTACCATCCCACTGACCAGGAGCCAACATCTTCGTGCAGGTTAGGACGTATGATGTTGGTCCTGCAGCACTAGTCAGGACAGTGGGTTGCAAGTCACCTACTTCCAACCCACCAGGACATGGGGGTTCCCTTCCTTGCTTTGTGATCTTGTCTTGGTCGTTCATGGAACTTTTGCCTCTAGGTTTCCACATCTGTCAAATAGTCTTGTGGGATGCTCAAATGGAAGATGCTGCTATACAGGTGCCCCTGTGGATCACTGGTATGGTACAGTCCAGGTCCATAGGGAATAGGGTTGTTGATTATGGCTTTGGAATTGCAATGAATAATAAGGGTTGCTTTTTCATATATAGCTGTGTTTTTTCTGTTCAGTTACGAACAGAAGTGGCATTGCTTTGGAGGATAAAGGAAGATGGGGACAGCTACAGGCTGCTGCTCTTTATTTGTAACAGGAGGACTGAGAAAGATGTGCAAAAGCACAAAATTCCTCCAGTTCCTGCCAAAGGGCTTTCCCTTCCCTTCCCCACTCCCATTTCCATCCATTTTCCAGAACTCAGTCAACCTGCTAAAGCTGGCTAGATGAACACCTAAAATAATCCTACATGGCAAGAGCTTCCTGACTATGGGGATGGGGGAGAGCACACCCTCTCCCCAGGCTTTCCTGCATCCTTAGGCCTCATGGTATCTCCCACCACCCCCTCATCCAGGGTGAGCTCCCTGGGGTGGTGGGGATGTGCTGGGCTGCCAGATTGGCTCAGCAGTTCACTGATGCCAGACAGGAGGGAGCTCCAGAACCAGGTGTGATACCTCCGGTAGCCAGAAGCCAGATGTGTCTTGGAGACGACAAATTTTGGGTCAGTTATTGCTGTCCAGTGCAGAGCTACTCTTAATCTGCTTTGGTATTCAGAAGTAGGATTATGTAGGTGTTCAGGGACACCAACTTTTGACAGAAAGGACAAGTTTTCTGGGGTTATCAGAGGTGAGATGAGCAGCTCTGCAGGTCTAGGGGACGCACCCTGTGCCCTTAGGGAGCGAAGGGCAATTGCTCCAGGAGCCCAGATTTTGCATCCTGAAGCACTGCCTGCCCTTGGCCAGCAACAGGAGCCAAAGGCATTTGGACCAAGGCCCTGCCTGCAGGACTGGGCAGCCTGACACTAACTGCTCTGCTCTTTCACACAGACGGAGAACCACAGCTGGCCTCCACCGTCATAGACACCATCATGGCCGGCCTGCCAGGGCCACGGGGAGCCCCAGGCCCCGTTGGGCCACCAGGTAATAAACTCAGTTGAGCTGCAAAGCTGTAATGATGGGGAAGATGAGCAAAAGGAGAGTGGGGTGGTCCGTGGGATGCCTGCAGGGAAAGCAAGTCGTCCTCACTAGAAGGGCAGTAGAGCAGTAGGTCTGGAGTGGGAAGGGTGGCAAGAAGTAATCAAGTTTCTTATCTGTTGAAAGTGGCAGATTATTTTACCTTTGTCAGGACACATCTTTATTGTCTGTCTTTATTTAGGACTGTCCCTAGGAATGGGTGGTGCAGTGAATTCCTTTAGGAGAGCAGGGTTGTTCTCACCACTGCTGCAATCCTGTCGCTGCAGAGCTTCACTGAGGAGGATCTGGCCAGTGGTTCTGTGCTGTCTACGCAGGCTATGGAGCTAGTTTGAGCTATACCAGATTTACATCAACATAACTGAAATCAGAATCTGGGATGAAAATTCAGTGTCAAGTCATCTTTTTCTCTGTGCTGATGGGTGGCTTAAATGATAATATTCCTGCAAACAACAGCACTTCCCTGTATGATGCATATTTAGGAGTGAACTCCCATTAGTTGCAGAAAAGGATTTTCCTTTCATTACAAGGGCCTTTCATTTATCCTTCAATTCCTTTATTCTTTGGCTTAAGCATTTGTGTGATGCATTAATGATTGAGGCTGATTCAGCTGTACTTTGTGTGGAATGTCCACATTGCTTCCTCTCGAGGATTGTGACAACTAAAGCAGAGAGGAGTATTGCTAAGCTCACACAAAGCAAATATCCTGTCTCCCATTCGCAGGTATAATTTAACAGCTACTGTTGAGATATAATTATTTTTCCAAAAGGAATGAATCTGTTACATGACTATGTAAAACCAGTTGACCTGTTTAGACAGCGTTTAACTCGCCCTGGAAGCAGGATTCTCTGTGGTAGAGATTTTAAAAACATTTATTGCCACTGCAGTGAGCAAAGAACAAGAGAGAGCTTTGCTTTGCCACATCAGCCTCTCGTGCTGGCTGTGTCCAAACCTCCCTCCTGTCCATCACCAGCTTTCTGACAACACTGGAGAGACAGACCCTAGCAGGCTGTGGGCTTCCCTTGCCACCCTGTGAGGCTCTTTCAGAAACAGCAACTGCTGTATCTCGCTCTGATGTGGCTGTTTCATGGACAGCGTTTAAGTTTCCTCAAAAGTTGTCATTTTAAAGAATGGAAATGCAGCATGTTACTGCCATCCTCGTGCCTATTTTCACCTTGTTATCCTCCCAGAGCTCTAAGGGATAGGGATCTATTGTATCAGGATGTGGGTATCCCGTAACCCGGTGTGTGATGACGCGCTTATGCTGTAGTCCGGCGATGGGTGAATAAGCAGGACAGTGAAAGGAAGTGCATGCGTTTGGGATGTAGGGTCCTTCCTTCTGAGTCTCCTTAAAATTGTCTCAATTGGTGATTCTCACCAGGGCCACCCGGTGCATCCGGACCCAAAGGGCCACCAGGACCTGTCGGAGTCCCTGGATCACAAGTAAGGTGCTTCAGTGCTTTGGGGCTGAGGGTAGGGTCGGGGGTTATGTGTGAAACATCTCGCTGCACAAAGAGAGAGAGTAGGATTTAAGTCTTGGATCTGATGTTTTGTTCACCATGAAATTCTGGGATTCTGATACCTTTTTTTCATTCTGAATGGTGTTGAGAGATTGTGCTTTGCAGATTTTCCCTTAATCATAACAACACATCTTGCTGTTGCTGTGTCAAAACACTTCACTGTGGCCTGAGTTGATGCAAAGGATTTGACATGTGCTTCGCTAATACAGTGATAGAGAAATACGGCGTTTCCTGTGGAACACACAAAAAGAACAAAAATGCATCGATGGGAATTCACCAATTCACCAGAGTGAAGCCTAGCGGGAATTCACCAATTCACCAGAGTGAATTTGTTAAGCCTAGCTTTTGAGAAATAGCCCTTTCTGTTCAAGAAAACATCGCAAATTCCCATCAGTTTGATTATTTATCAATACAAAAATTGGAGGGAGGGTGTGCAGTAATAGTGGGGTGTGATAAACTCACTCAAAGGAATTTATGAGAGGAGAAAGGCAAATTTTGCATGGATGGAAAATGCCGGTTAAATGGAAAGAAGTGAAGTCATGATGAGTACTGAGCTGCCAAGCTACCCAAAATTGTGGTTAGCTGATACAAAGGGACTCCAGTTTTGGGAAGAGTATTACATAATGTGGAGGTAAACCAGTAACGTCAAATATTTCAAAGGAATCTAACATGACTAAAGACGTAAAAGTGACTGAAGAGCACGGAGACAGAGAAATGTTAGAGCTTAGCAGTGGGGTGGAACTTGGATCCTGAGAAGAGGAGGTTTGGAATTGCAAGAAATTAGAGAAAGGAGGTTTTTCCTATGTACTTATTAATCAGTTTGAAGAAGCAATGGACAGCAGGTTAGTGAAAGTTTGCCAGTGTAGCAGAATCATTTCAATTAGTGAATGCTCTGGAGAACGATGAGAAACTCCAGATAGGTACGGACACGGTGGGAAATTTGGCAGCAAAATGACAGAGGCAGTTTGATGTGATTAAATGTAAGGTGATTCACAACTCAGAAATAGGTTCTGTAGTAGAGTCTGGCTTTTTCACATGCAGCACACGCTATAAATCGGGGGAGTTTATAACAGATTTGTGCAATTCAGTGTTCTTGAGTGTCCCCATGTAATCACACACTGAACATCACTGTTGGGAGCTGTGGAGCAAAGGATGCTTATGGACACTTCAGCTTTGTTCATGCTGCGTGTTTGACACGGGGCCAAGCCCCACCTGTTTAGCAGCCCTAGTCAACCTCCTAAATCCGACCAGTATTCCTGAACCTTCTGTGGGCCCAGGGGAGATGTAGCTCAGCTGGAGGCCAGGTCACTGTGCAGCTTGGTGGGGCTGGTAGGGCTGGCTGCAGGCAAGGAGCCACGCGTTCCTGGAGAGCATTGCTGCCTTCCAGCTGACCTTGGGACCCTTAAAACACTAACGCCCCATCCTCGTGGGCCACTTCACCAGACACGGCGGCTCCTTGCAGCTATGCCCCCAAAGGCCACTTCTCTGGATGCTGAGAGGTGGGGGTGTCTGGGGGCTGGTGTTGAGCAGGTTGGCTCAAATCACCAGTGGTCTGGAGTGGAGCAGTCTCCAAGGTGATATGCAAGTCACTTGAGGTGGAAAAAAGCATCTTGCATATGGTCATGGGGAGCTGACATGCTGAATATAAACAAACAATGTTGTTCTCTCTCTGTCTGGCTTATAGCTGTGGCTTTGCTGGGTGGATAAGTTAAGAATTTGGATCAATTTCTGCAAAGCAGTTCAATTAGTAGAAATCTGGAGACTATGCCCTATTATCCGTTGGTGGCTGCCTTATAGATTTATTCAACCCAGGGAGCAAAATTATTAGTAGACATTGGGCTTAATTTGAAAATTGTTTATTGGGGTGAATGAATAGCTTCAAAATAATTTCCACTGCACAATCCAATTAATTTTCAGGTATGTATGCTTACTCATGCCACCCACTGAGGCAATTATGAAGAGGGGGAAAGTAGTGGGGATTTTTAAGCTAACCTTACTATCCATGTATTAATTTCTTCTTGGTAACTGAGAACAAGAACTATCCTGTCTTGCTGACCTCTTAAAAAAATGTTACATCAGTAGCCTGCAGTGCATTAAAAGACCCAAATAGAGGGATACGCAGAAACTATAGGTCTCAGGATATCTGCAAACAGAGCTTCCATTGTTGTTGCTTGAGGGTAAAAGAGAATCCAGCCCAAGTGCTTACTGGGTATATGGGATCTGAGGATCACTGGGAAATGTATTCACTACACCTACACAAAGGATGCACAGTAGAAATTAATTCCTTCTTGTTCTGCATCTCTTCTAGGGCTTGCCAGGCTCTCCAGGACAACCCGGGCCAAAAGGCTCCAAAGGAGACCGAGGAGAGAGGGTAAGGTTTCACATACTCAGAGATTCCCAGGAGCATCTGGGGTGGTGCCTCAGAAATTATATACAACATAGGTCTTTCGAATTCTGTGGGACTACAGCCATGAACCGTTTTAAATATGGAGTTTCTCAGTCTTCTGCAAGAACAAAGACCATGGTTTACTGTACAGATAAAGGGCTGAATTGCTTGATAAGTCTGGTGTTCCCTAAAGAGGTTCAGGTAGTAAGTACATGGTATGTATAGTCTTGTGGAGACCAACTTTCTTCTGCCAATCGAAGCGATTTAGCAGGGAGTATTTTGGGTAGTGTAACTGAACTCTTCCTTCTGTGGCAATAAGGCAGCAAAAGCTTGTAGGATTTTTCCTGAACCAAAGCCATTCCCCAGGTCAAATGATGTTCTTAATATATTTAGAATATTGAAATGATGTTCTTACTATGTTTATGTGCTGTACCTCAGGCCTTGATGGGTTGTCAAGTGCTAATAACTAAGCATAGACAGAAGGGCTGTTTTAAAGTTATTTCCAAACTGGTGAAGTTTAGGAAATACCAGAGAAAAATCTAACAAGAATATGTATCAGATTCCCAGTCCAGCATTCAAGCACTGGGAAGGGTTTCAAAGTGACATTTGGGCTTCAGCTCCTTCTGTTCAGCTTACTCTCCAGAAGGCCATGGTCTTTGAAATCTCCTCTGATCGACACCAGTAGCACAGAATCATTTGAGAACGTGGTACGTGGTGGAGGATCATTCAGCAGTTGTAACTGCAGGGGTGGGCACAGGTGGACTGTGGACCATCACTAAGGCCCTGGTGTGGAGCAGAGTCAGAGAAAGGAAGAAAGATATGGAGAAAAATACTGGGTGGTACCTCTGAAACGATGGACGTCTGCAGTGGTGGCTGCGCTGCACGGCCATGTGCCGCGGCTGTAGGAAACACGTTGCCTTTTCTTCCAAGTGCCACTTTTACCGTCACCTAGATGGAGGTGACCATGGAAGTCAGCACCTATAAATGGGTGGCTGTAGATGATGTGCTGTCCCCATAGGACAGCATCTCCATTTCTGCTCACTCTTCCAGTCCAAAAGACAGAGGGATGTCTGCAAGACAGACAAATGCAATTTGGTTAACTCCAATTTGATGATTTGCCAAATTAACGAGAATAACCAGACTTAAACTGTTCCTCTGTGTGCAAGGAGAGCAAGTGCAGGTGGCTTGTTTCATTCCCTCCTGAGGAACTACACATCAAGGAGCAGTGGCTAGCTGAGGATTGAGCACATAGGCTTTTGAAAAGCTCCGGTTTATTTTAGTATCTTCACACATTGTTTTGGGTATTGGTCCCTGTTCTTACATCAGAAATCACTCGCAGCTCCCTGAAAGACAGAGACCGTGTTAAGTGACTGTTAGTAATTTTTAATAACAGTTACCTTGTGCAGATCAGCTGTTCTGGGCATGTATTGGCTTTACTGATAGATCACAGACTGATGTATTTCTGGGACTAGAAGATTCTGAGGGCAAAACCTTAACTGATGAGATTTCAGCACAGGTTACCAACTACAACTCATCACCATTAAATGGTAATTTTAAGATAAAAGAGAAAAAGGCATGGTATACGGTAAAGTGTCAATTTTCCATCCAGGAAACTGATAAGAGCTCTTCCTCAACAATTCGTTTAACATTTTGCTGTAGTTTGTGGTTGACCCTATTGCTAAGAGTACGCTTATTTTGAAACAAAAGCTTTGTTGCACTGTGTCCATTCAGTACAGAGTTTAGACTTTGATTTTGTTCCCTCCTTCTTAGATATTCAGAATTGTAACTCTCCTCCTAGGTTTGGGACAAACGAGATTTTCAAATATCAAAATGTCTTGCTAAACTTTATTTCCTGTCCTTCCTCTGTTAGTGTGGAAAGCAAAGCCGGTTGCTTTTTCTGACAGAATTTCTGTAGGACATTCTGTGCACGTTTTGTCTTTTGTGAGTGTGGATTTGGACGCTGGTTTTGACAACTACATTCTGCAATTTTGGGTTTGGTGGATACAAATTAGGGCTAGCTTTACACAGAGCAGGGGAGCTGTGCAGCTGCAAAGAAAAGCAGAGGAGGGTTTATAGTACCCATTGAGATTTGAGAGAATGTTATTATACATTCTTCCCACTTAATCTCCGAGAGAACAGACGTAGAAGAGACCTGAAGCAGTCTGAGCACATCCCCTGGATGGCACGTCTATGTGTGCTGCTCACGATCAGCCTCTGCTCGTTCTTAAACAGTGTCGGTGACACAGCAGCACATCATCTCCAGGCAGTCTGCAGAGGTGCAGCTAGCGAGGGCCTGGGATGAAAGATTTCTAACATCCAGCCTAAATATCCTTTGATCCCCTTTAAGCTGATAACATCCTTTCTGTTCCTCCTGGACATGGAGAACTGCCTGTTTATGTATTTCGAGTGTGATGTTATGTCTCCTCTGTGATTTGCCTCTTGCCTGTGTTTTTTCACAGGCCTTACTCCCTCCAGTGCAGAATCTAAGTACTTCCCTTTGAAGATGCTCGGAGCACCTGAGAAATTGGGCCTTTCTCCCAGCGCTTTTCGTGTCGATACGGGCCTTTGTCTAGTGCTGGCTAGCTGCTCGCCCAGCACCGCGCAGCTCTTGTAGTAATGTTTTTAGATGCCCAAGGCCCGTTGGTTTTTTTTTATACAAAGCAGCAGCTTGATGGACACAATAACAAAGCAGCTCTCCCTTTCTGGCAAATACTACAAAAAGCTGCTGCCAGCTAGGTGGTTTTCTGGGAAAAAATGGATGAGTGTGTTTCTGTGTATGTCTAGAGGAGAAGAGCCAGGTTAAATATGTGGCTGTTTCAGCAATGGATTTCTAAAGATGCTTTTAAATTTTGCTCCTTCTTCCCCAGCTCCTGCTTTCTCATGAAATAATCTACAACTGTTCTTCTGGTCAGGGATTCTGCCCTGCCCCAGCATTCTCTGGGGTGTGAAACCAATGCTGCAGAGAAAAACGGGGGAAAAAAAGATGCTTAGTTCAATGGCATTTCATTCCACCCCAAACAAGCACGTATCATTTCAAAATGTTTCTGTTTAAAACAGCAACAACAAAACAACCCAAAAAACCCCACTGAGATCAATATAAAAATTAACACAGCAGGAAAGAGAAACAGACCAACCAAAATATTGTACGTGTGTTTTGATCAGTAGCTGTTGGGATTAAGGCAGGGATGTGTGTGTGGAGCAGGAGGCAGATTAAATCAGTGCTCTGTGGGAGCCCTGGGCTCTGTTTGCTGTCTGGGGCAGCATAAGCCCGTCAGTTTTACTAGAGAGAAGAATGCGGTATCTTTGTAAGAAACAAATCTCCAGCCAAATTCCTTCCTGGTATAATGTAACTGACTGCTGTAAAGTTCAGAAAATTGCTAATCGTCTTACTGAGAGGGTACTGAGCTGAGTAGCTCTGTATCAAACCCAACTTCTCCAAAGTGTGATGGGATTTGGAGCTGATGCTTGACAGAAAACCATGACCCCCTTTTGCTGTCTCTAAGTGATAATGTCAAGGGAAAGGAATTTTTTTAATATTATCCCAAGTGTAAGGTTTTTCATTAAGCCATCTTAATTCCACTAGTAAAAATTACACTATGTTCTTGTCAAATGGAAAAAATATCTCCTAATGACACTTACTTTATTTCCAACAGGGGCAAGCAGGTCTGACTGGAGAGAGGGGCATTAAGGGATTTCCTGTAAGTGATGTACTTGCGGGTGTGTGCAAGACTCAGATGGGTTTGGTGCCTGCCTGGCACTGTAAATACCGCCTCGCAGGACTGCAGCTGGTTCAGCCAGCGCTCTCAGATGCAGCGCTTAGGTCAACTGTCTCCAGCTTAGACATTTGTTCGATAGGCAACCTCACCTTAACGTACTCCTCTGCAAACGTAGTCTTCCTGCATGTTAAGCAGTGCTGAAATGCTGTGATCAGGAAGGCGTCATGCCAACAGCAGAGATGTGCTTTGCTGGCAGATCCCCTCCAGCCAAACCTTGGCAGGCAGAAGCTTTCCCCCTGCCCCGTGAGGTTCCTGGCACTAGCAGAGCTCCAAGGTGGGCTGTTAAACAACCCAAAGTACATCAGCTGCTCTCGGCTCTCTCTTGCACTTTGGTCTGCCAAGCTGAGCTGGAAACCCTTTAATGAGATGAAGAGATGTCTCCAAACGGTGTCCTGGCAACACTGAACAGTTGCACGGAGGAGATGTCTGCGCTGGCACCGATGGCTAGGGTGCAGCCAAACCGGTGGAGATGAAGGTTGGCTGAAAGGGAGCTAGTGGAGCAACTAGGGGGTTTTGATGGCAGCATCCACAGAGGTCCTAGGTCATCTATGAGGTTTCTTTTTCTTCCTTAATTCCACCTCATTGTTTTGTACAATTCACACGACCTTTTCTTCACTCCTTCCTCCCATACCCACCCCTGCTTTGCAAGTATCTCAAAGACAGCCAACAGGTTTGAGGAGCCCAGGCGTTTCCACTCTATTTTATTCACCAGTTTGTTAGCCCTTTCCCTCGTTTCATGTTCAGCTTGTGGTTTAATCTCTCCATGTCATCTGTTCTTTGAGAAATGCATGAACTTCCTGGTTAGGGGGGAGCATCAGGCCAATGTTCACAGCACATAGGGATCTTTGTTCAACAAAAGCTTAATGAGCATCTTCAGAGGCAGAAAATGATGTGACTAATTAATGAAAGCAGAATGGAGGATTTTATGTTCTAAATCAAAGATGAACCTGTGCATGTTTTGGGGGAGGGGAACGGTATTTTTATCTCGGTGTGAGATAAAGGTGTTGCTCATGGAGATCTTCATGAGATGTACATAGTCTTGTTGTGGGCCCAGGACATTGCAGCCTGCCCCTCCGGCGCTTGGCCACTCCTGGTCAAGCACATCAGTGTTAGACGTGGTGATGACTTCCCGGGAAGCTGGTGGGAGCCAGGACAGAGCTCACGAGAGCACTTTGGCCCTTGGCGTGAAGTGCCAGAGGGTCTGTTTTCTGTTGGTTGAAACGCTGCTTCTGCCTTTAATTTGTCCTTTTGGAGGGAAGGGATGTAAGTGAGCCTGGACAGGGTCCTCACTCACATGAAAACAGATTTCTGTTTCTTATCTGTTTTAGGGTGAACCAGGCAAGAAGGGTGAGGAAGGTGACAAAGGTGCTGATGTAAGCATGTATTTCTACTGCCGTTCTACTTTCTTTTTTTCTCTTTCCTGTGCTTCAACCATATTCCCTTTGGAAGGATGCTCTGTGGAGGGCAAGAGTCCTGTCCACAGTTAAAAGTGCAGAGCCAAGAGGTGATTGGAACCTTGCGTTTGATCCTAATACATGCTAGAAATCCTGGTCTTTGAGATTTCCTTGGCCATGTTGTCAGCTGCCTGTCTCGCCATGCTCTCTGAACACCCCCTTGGTCCCCAGTGGTTGTTCACAGATTCACAGAGTGGAAGGGGTTGGAGGGGACCTCTAGAGATCATCTAGTCCAACCCCCTGCCAGAGCAGGATCCCCTAGAGTAGATCACACAGGAACAAGTCCAGGGGCTTTGGAAAGTCTCCAGGGCAAGAGACTCCACCCTCTCTCTGGGCAGTTGTTCTGCCACACAGAGCTGCTACAAGGTAGGGAATTACTCCCCCACTGTCCCTCCCACAAGCTCAGGGACAGACTCCCAGAAGAGATCAAACTGCATGTGCAGGGAGTTGGAGTTCTCGCATCTCTGCTCTCCCACCCTATAGTATTTCCCAGCATCTCTCTGTCCCTTCAAGCCCATATCTAAGGCAATGGGGGCAACCAACTACAGCTTGAGTGTATGTGAAAGTATGTTGGATAGACTTCAGGCAGCACGTGGCCCAGCTCGGAGCTCTGTGACAGCAGCGTGAAGCCCTCAGGATGGGCTTGCATGCCACTCTTCCAGTTTATAAGGGAGCAGTGACGGTGCTAGCCACACATCCCAGTTTCCTGCTGTTCCAACAACGAGATAGAACCACAGAATCACAGAACCGTTTGGGTTGGAAGGGACCTTAAAGATCATCTAGTTCCAACCCCCCTGCCATGGGCAGGGACACCTTGCACTAGACCAGGGTGCTCCAAGCCTCATCCAGCCTGGCCTTGGACACTTCCAGGGATGGGGCATCCCCAGCTTCTCTGGGCAACCTGTCCCAGTGCTCCCCACCCTCTCCGGGAAGAATTTCTTTCTGTTATCTAATCTAAACCTCCCCACTTTCAGTTTAAGCCCAGGTAACTCACTGATGTTCAGAGTAAATGTCAGATGAGAGCAAAACCTGTTCTCCAGGTAGTTCAGCGTAGTTGTTCACATAAGCTGCGCATTATAAAGGTTTGACAGGAACACACAGCCTGGGTTTGGCCCACTGCAAGGGCAGGAACCAAACTGAAAGGCTTGGCTTGTGGCCAGAGCTCTGCAAACATGGAGTGTAACTGAGGAGTTTTTCTTTAA